>NC_092704.1:1202500-1472500 GCF_964275005.1 Diadema setosum
ATGTGTAAGTTGTGTTTATTGTCTGGTATATTATGGGAAACCGCATTATTACATATAGTTTATTTCATGTAAACCTGGCACCTGTCTCACAAACACTACCAACATTGTCACTGCTACCTATCAACCTTCATTTTAGAACAGTGCTTGTCATTCTAAGAGTTAGCATTGCACGTAACCAGATGTTTGAATCGTACATCATTCCTTCAGTGCGAACAAGTTATGAGAAACTGCACCAAGATGCGTCGACGCTCGTCATGTAAGCTTGATTTGGTTTGAACCAAATGCACATAATCATAGTTAAACGTGAGTGTACGTAAATGCAAGGGGCTGTAACGTTCAGAGGTACACAATGCTTTGGTGTATACGGTGCGCTTTAAACATTATTTGTCTACCGGCAGGCACACGCCAGCCCTATATTTGAATTCTATCTTTTGATATTGGGAAAGAACTTAATCACGTATAAGGCATGCCAAGCTGGTGGCCCCATTATGTGTTTTGCCTACGGAAACTTAAGTAAATAAGGGCAGCATAATTTCTGCGACGGTTGTTCAGTGTGTGATTTTGGTTCTTTTATTTCTTTTGTTGTTTTTTCTTTTCCTTATCGAGGTTTACTTGTTTTGGTTTGATCATTTTCATTACTACTCCCCCCGCCCCCCCCCCCCCAAAAAAAAAGTGGTTGGTGATGTTCTTTTTTTTTTCTTCGTTGTTTCCTTTCTTTCATTATCAAAACATTCGAAATTATTAATGTTGATTTGTAATGTATACAAACACACCCTTCTAAACCATGCCTACATTGTTTGAAACATGCAATGGTACTCAAAGGATCAAGAGAAGGTTGTACATACACAAACCATCTCCCCTAGATCGGCTCTACACCGACAAGTCGTATACCGATGGCTTGGTGTCAATGTACGAAGAATAAAATTTCACCGGATACGTAACTAGTTGGCACAAGCAAGTTAATCTAATCCTACACTTTTCAAATCGAATTCTTCTCTTCTCCATTGCAAACATGGAAGGGTAGTAGTAATATTTCAAGATGTCTAGATGATTTCATTTCCACTCACAATATGGTTATCTTCACAGAATAGGCTTTATCCTCCCCTTGTTTTTCTATCCTATTATGTCATTGCCTGGCTTCGATAAGTTGTTTATCGATAACAAGTCTGGATGCCGTTTGTTACTTGAGTAAACTGCATATGATTCAACCCAAAGATTGCATTTTCAGTAATCCGTTCATGCACTCCATTGATACAGAAAAAACCCCAAACAAACATGAGAAATGCAATGCTCAAAGGAAATTCAATCATATCGTCTGCTTTTAATGCACACACACACATACACACACACACACACATCCTCATATACACACCAAACCCATACCTTGTATATATATATATATATATATATATATATATATATATATATATATATACATATATATGTATGTATGTATATATATATATATATATATATATATATATATATACATATACATATATATATATATATATATATAAACGCATTAGTATAGGAAAACAAAGTAAGTAGCGTTAACTTTGTCACAAGATAACCTATGGTTATCAATTGGTGCATATGTAAGCAAATAATCGCCATGCCCTGAAATGTCACATGGAATTCAGTTTCCAAAAAGAAGCGGACAAGTCCCTATTGTCGCTCTCATTTGATAACTTTAATAGGTGATAAAATCAGTGTTCTATTCTATGCTGCCTAGCAAGATAATAATTATACTGAAACTCTGCATGTGAAAGTATATCTTAAATCACACAGATACAAAATAAATGGCTATTATCGTCACTTCTAAACCACTCATATCCGCCTCAATTTCTTCCACAGTGATCATTCGAGAGTCTCAGTTATTAATTGCAACACTTGGGTTCTACTTAAAGGAGTGGAACAACCTCTTTATCTCAGACAATTATTGTTGCTCTCTTTTGTTTCGACGATTAATCATTACACTCTTCAAGATATACAGACAGTAATCTGACTGCCCATTTGTCACTTCGTTTTGTTTTCTCCTTGTTTAAAGAAACACAACACAAAAAAGCAAAGAAAGAAAATCAGTGACGTTATTACCTTTAAGGAGGAATAAGATCGAATTTTCTTCAATTGAAGAAAATTCACACCTAAACCTTCACCCCTCTGCTTAATATTCTCTTGCTCCCAAGATCGAATATGCTGGAAAATAGTTTGCCGAGACAATATGAAAAGATAGAAAAATACGAGAAAGAACATGAAGCAGAAATGAGAGACAGAGGGCCAATTTCAATATTTGAATTGAATTGAATTGAATAGAATATCTTACTGTGATCATAGTAACTCCTCGAAAATTGAAGAAATAACGTTTTTGTATAATCTAACTCATTGAGGCATGCCAACTATTTTCGTATAGTAAAGGATTATACCTTAGCACATTAGCTAGATCAATGTCACTGTTCCGGTCAAAGGCATTGTTTACCATTTGCAGACGAAGCAAAAACCCAGCTTCAGTGCTTCAAAATAGTTCTAAAATGTGAGTTGGTGATAGAAACAACAGGTGTAGAAAAAGTTAATCAGTATAATCAATGTTAAATGTTGTTTAATATGCAAAATGTGATCAATAGTTAGAATAAGATTGTTTCTAGACTAAACTGTCTACAGTTATGGTTTAGTGAGAAACTAGTGCTATTTCCATATATTTTAGGCTTTATTCCAAATGTTTTATAAGTTAGGATGATTTGTGACACCACTGACCTACACATATGCATCAAATGTGATAACTCAAACATTTCTTTAAATCATTGCTCCCAATCAGCCAATGGTAAACAGTACCTTTAACATGATAGTCATATCACATTTAATCATTATTCTTTCTTTTTTTTACGTTGACTGCAAAATATGACGTTATATTCAATGACTGTCAAATGCAATTCCACAACTAGAATTTCTCTTCTTTTGAGGGAATGTCACTTTCGTAAAAACTGAAAGAAAGCATGAGCACATAATTACCTTTCTATGAGAAAGAAATATCATTGCTCTTTTTAGTCGTTTTAGCTTTGTTTCTTTGCCAACTACACTCTTTTTGAACGTATATGGAACCTTCAGTTATAAGTAGATGAGTCGAAATCTTGATATCGAATGGAAACTATTGTGATCAGGACTTCACATGCCCCCAACTGTATTCACATTCTATTGAATGTATTCGAGAAAAGCACTAACTTTATTACAGTAATATAAAGTGATGCTCTGGAAAAAAAAAAAAAGCCTGAAAGCCTTCTGACTATATGTAAATGTTCAAGGTTGTAGAAATTCACCCCATCGAAAAACATCGAGCCCTAAATTTCTGATTCGTCTTTGATCTAATTAAGCAATTGTGCACTTCTGTCATTCCATCGCAGTTTTCATCCCGAACGAACCGAGTAAATCGCATTAATTCTCAAGCATAGCATCTCCTCAGCATTGGAAATAGCATGTGGTAAGCCATGCTACCATTAAAAAAAAAAACCAACAAAAACAAAAACAAAAACAAAAACAAAAAACGTCAAAGAAAGACAGAGCATCATGAAGTGAGAATGCTTAGCCGAGTCATTTACCTTCCTTTGCCGTTTTGTTAAAAAAATGTCTGTGATTTTGCGGGATGGACTGGGTATTGTAGGGTGTTGATGAACTCATGTTTCATGCATTTTCATTTGTCTTTAACGAAAAGAAAATGTCAAATGTGTGTGTGTGTGTTTTTCCTCTGAATAGGAAACGTTATTCTACATATCTTTTCATTGCTTTTTTATTTTACATTAAAAAGCTTCCCACAAACGAAATTTTGATTATTTTCAAAGGGAAATACACCTTGACACATACATATAAATTATTCCCTAACTATTCATGGAACGAGCATATTATGCTCATCGATTTTACTCCTGTGTTAAGAACTGATATCTCTAAAAATACTTTTTATTACCGCATGTATTTGTAAGGAAGGCTTGGAAAATTGGACCGCAATACATCTCCTCTAAAATAGGCCGATAAATTCTTTTGAGATGACTGTATACGCTGGTATAGATTGTTTGTAACCGTGTGACATTTTACCTTTTCTATGCTATCACTAACAGTAACAAACGCACAGATTGAAAATAAGAATTAACTGGGTCTACAAAGTTGATAAAAACCCCCCAGAAATCCAGTCACATAAATATTATGATTTAAACATGCGAGCATAATTGGAGTAGTTATAATGCAGGCGTTAAGTCATTTTTTTTCTTTTACAAAAAAAAAAAAATCACATTTTCAGTGTCATTTCTAAGAAAAGAAAAAAGTACCATATACTCACATGTCGTTGGCACCTAGGGAACACAGGATTTTCAATTTTTAAATCACTCTTTCCAAACTTAAGAGAAGACAGTCAACTGATTAAAATGCATGACTTAATTGAAGATTAACGAAACAAAACTAAGTCACTACAAATCTACGTATTCTTCTTTTCGTCCATGCTATTATTGTATTTCTATCATTTATCAAATGCATGGTACAGTTTTGATTGAGGTGGGGCTTCAGGTTTCCAACGTTTCTCAATATTTTTTTTTTAAGATAAATTTATAAAATGTGAAAGAGCCTATAAGTTTAAGAGGAATTCAAAGTTTATTTCATTAAATTTGGTTTTGAAATGGCTGATGTATATATTAAAAAAAAATGAAGCGATCCTAATATTAGGATTGCATAATTTAACTTTGTTTTCGGATATCTCAGCCATTTCAAAACCATTTTTTTTTAATCAAATTAACTTTCTGTTAGAATTGCATGCTCTGTAACATATCATGGAGTGGTTTCTGAGTATCTTGCAAAAGTTTTAAAGGCGGGATCCTCATCTCAGACAATACTGTATCATCCCTTTAAGGTATGTGAACGATTGAATGTTCTCACACATGCATAAAATTGCCTTTCAAATAATTATTTCACTGGAATGATGTTCATCTCATTGTTTAAAATTGAATGACAGCTAGAGAGTCGTTGTCTTCTCGTCTGAATAGTTACGTCAATCACCGAACAGTGCAGATTTGTTCATGATTGTATTGTGACATAAAAGTTTACGTCACGTAAGCGCAGACATGTATTGAAGATGTGCCGGTACCTTCTAAATTAGTGAAGCAATGCAGGCATTAACCCTCCTTTCGCTTTGAGTGTCTATCGGCAGAAAAAAAGCCCATAGCGTTATACACACTAACCAAGGTAGATGGCATAGAAAGGCTTACGGCATGTCCTCTGACATCTGATATGCGAATTGTACAATGACCTACTGCACCTCGCCTGAATCCCTTTATATTCCGCCCTGATTACAATCCGCTGGACTACGTCACCTTCTATGTTACATAATAATATCATTCTAAGTGACTAAAACTTACTACGATTATTATAGCTTCTTTCTCCGTACCAATGTTAACAACAGTCTGGTCATTTTCAAAAGAATCCACATTCTTCATGATTTTTTTTTTGTGTGTGTGTGTGTGCAGGTATTGTACTCATTATCATGTGGTTTCTATTTACTGACTAGCAGATGTAGCAGACGAGATGAACAATGCTAATGCAACATCCTATATAATATAGAGCAAGCGTTACTGCCTGAAATTTTGTGGCTCATAATGAATATTGTAATAACTTTTAAGTAATCTACATGTACTTGCTTTAAAATCTAATCATTCTTTTCTTCCCTTCTGGTTGTAATGTTCCACTGTAACATTTTGCCCAGTTCCACAAATTGCTATAGAAAAGAATTGTCCTTCGAGTTTATCATTGTGGAATATACTAAACTTGACGTTTACATACAGCAGATAATGATGAACTCTTCTCGCCCTCAGGAATACAATAATTGTGTATGTTATTTACATTGACAGGTAAAAGTTGCTGAAAACAGATTATCCAGTAATATCGAGCCACTGAAGTATTAACATGGAGAGAATGTGTGCGTCTGTCTCTTTAGGAAAAAAAAAAGTAGTTTCTAATGATGGGTCTTATAAAATGATGGCGAAAATCACGCTAAACAGAAACCTGAACAAGATAAATCCCTTTATCCTGTAAACACTGGCAGTTTCAATTTTACAACTTAAGGGGATGTGAGACAACAGGAGGCGTTGCTTTATATGTTTGACATATGCTAGACAAAAAGAAAAGACATAACATTTATCACGATCTGATACCAAATATTTTTCTTAGACCGCGGTTTGTCTCAAAGAATTTATTGTATTCTTTGTACAACCCCTCCCCCCACACACACATGTGTACCCCTTTTTGAAAAACAAAGAACAAAAAAACGGGGAAGCTGGGGAGACCCATCATTTATCAGATGACTCTGATATTGATTAACCTTCAAGAACATTATTCCAGTTTAGCCTTTGAAAAATCCAATAGTCTGGCACGTCTGTTGTGATACATTCATAAAACCTGTATGGTCCCTCGATAACAAACAAACAATGAAAATGATAGACCTATGCGTAACAGTTAACCATATACACCGAGACATCTTGTAGTCCGAAAAGACCCATATGTTGAAGTTAACTGTCCAATCAGTTGGTATTTCGTTACATTTGTGCCCCTGCGAAATCCAAAGTATTTATTTTACACTGATTTTAGAAAAATTCTCACCTGAAGAATAAAACAAGCAAATAAGTGTTTTAAAAAAGACATTTTGAGATGAATATGCGATATAGCCTACGAAACTTGGAGTGTTCTTCCCTGTCAGAAAAAAAAAAGCAAACTGCTTCTGAGCTTGTTAGCATTTTCTAATTAAAATGATCAAGGTTTTAAAGAATTGACCATATACCTCAATAAAATGGAAATGAAATGCAGATAAATATATCATGGATGAGCTTCTTCCGAAATATCAAGCAAAAATTCAATACCTATCCTGGTGTGGTATTTCTCCAATTCAATAACCTCTCTTTTCAGAACTCTCATTATAACGCTTATGTTTATTGAACAACATCAGCTATGCTCGTTACAGATCGAAGACAAGTCTGAATAAATTACTGAACATATAAGTAAAAAAAAAAAAAAAAAATCCGTTGGTTCAGCTTCAAATATGTATGTCATATTCTTTTCCGCAGTGTCCCATATTATTTTGATTAAATAAATAAATAAATTTAACCAGAGATCCCCAAAATTAATTGGTTTTCCTTGCTGGAAATCCACCTGCATGGCAAATTATCCAGCGGTGTTGTTGACTTTTCTATGTAAATAAAAAGAAAAAAAGAAAGAAAAATGTTTCTTTTAATTACTTTAATATGATAGGTTTTCTGTATTCAAATAGACTTACCACACGGACAAAAAAGTAAAACATATTCATAAGTGTGTTAAAGGAACTGTATAATGCAAATTTACATGTTGATTTGTGTTCATTTATGATACCCTCAACTATATCCAAATTAATATCTAATAAATGGCATATATCTCCAGATATTTTTTTTCTATTTTTCTTCAGATTACTAGGGTACGCCTTCAAAAATAAACAAACTAACAAACGACCGATCTTCTAAACCAAAACTCTGCCAGTCACACCATCTACAAATCCTTACTTAACTATCCATTATGATCAAGAAAAGACATTATCTGATTGCAGGGAAACATGTAAGTAAAGGTCAGTCTAGTTGAAAGTACATTCCAGTGTCTTTTGTTATAAACTCATATTGGTACTTTACCAATGATTGACAGATGATGTTACCAGCAAATCTTGGTTTGGATTTGTTATTCATTTATCTGTTTTGTGTATCCAAGCAACCGGAAGAAAAAAAAAAAACTTAGTAGAAATATGATTATGAAATACAACAAATATTTATTTTTCTACTAGTCACGTAAGCAACGATCGGGACATTATGAGTCAATAAAAGTCAAAATGCATTTGCATTGCATACTTCCTTTAATGATGGATTGACAATTAGTTATAGATTTCACGATGCCGAAAAAATGTATGGATTGAACTTCTAACTTAGAACTAAGTTGACGTTAGTTTCCAAAAGTTAAAAACTATGAACATGTTGGCGATGCAGTTTACTTTAAAATCTTCAGTATCATTTACTATGACCCAAGGGTTTCACAACAGAGATTCTGGAGCATAAACATGTCTATAACAAACATGTAATCAGTAAGTCGATTGGGAATTGTGATAATGTCATGTGATCACATTTCGAGGCAGGTCACACATCTTACCAAATATATAACCTTCCAAGAAGAGAGAATGACGCAGGCTTGACGCTTTAAAAGAAAGAAAACAGGAAAGAGAAAATGAGCTAGTTTCATTGTAAACTATCACTTTCTTAATTGTGATGCGTTAAGCGGTCGGTGAAACGAAGTGGCCGAAATAAGCATTTTTGCTATCAAAACAATGCGGCGTTAATCACGAACCTCATCACTCGCCTTTGGATGAAAAAGATTATCCACTGTCACATTTGATAAATGCTGATATATGGATAGTTTCCATTTATTCTGCATTTTCCCATTTAAAACAGAATAATAATTTCTCATGACATAACAACATTATGTATCACACAAAATTAACAAGATAATATTTCCGTTTAATTTCCCTTGCCAGTTTTCAAAAATCAATGACACAATTTCATACAATATAAGTAACGTTAATGCGTTCTCATTTTACATGCTACATATCATTTCTTTATAATTGAATTATATCTTGGATATTTTGAAGAGAGATTACATCGGAAAAATTTTCTTTTTATTTCATTTCAAATGGCTTGAATAAAACAAAACATCTTCCCAGACACATATTGTCCTAGCTGAATATCGTATTGCTACTTCCACGTGACATTTTGTCTGCTTGTCATGCTTTTACTCTCCGCTTTCTAATAGAACACTCCTTAGTGAAGACGGTTTCCCACTAAATTTACTTGTTTTTCAACGCTTACGTAATTACATTATGTCAAGATATCGGTATGTCGGTCAAAAGCTCAAATTATTTGAACGAACAACTACCGGCATTTTGAGAAACATTGATTTTATAGTTTTAACAAGTATTCATCGATCACAGCATAATTACGTTGGCATGGCATGTAGTAATTCTTTAAGGCCTTTTTTTTTCCTTCAAATGTCCCCTACCCATTTCATTAGTAAATTGTTTGCAATATAAAAATCTCTCAAACAATGTCAAATGTTTTATGCTATTATTACGTCTATTTTTCATTACCTCCATATATGCTGAGACTGATATTAATCCCTATTTCGGAACTAATATCTGCTTTTTTTTTTATCATGAGTCAATAAAATTAAGTACATCACCCCGGTAATGACTGACTTTACCAGTACACCCTATCATATTAATTGTACAGGCATATAATTCTTTAATCAGAAAGCTAATCCATTATCTCTTTAGACGCCGTGCTCTTTATTTCTTGACAGCATGGCGACTTTTAAAGTAGCTACTGGTTGTTCGTTAATGTGCATCATGTAAAGATCCAAAGAATAAAGAGTTTCCAAAACGTGCAAAGTTTGGTAAAGAGAACCTTTACGTGACTACTTGCACACCAGGTAGATCAATAAGATATCTCACCAAACAAACAATAAAGCGGAAGGAAAACATTCTCTATACAAGAGAAATATGCCATATACCGAGGATATGGTCCGATATAACGTGCAATTTTCCACGATCGTGAAACACTGAAATATCGATGTGCTTATTGTCTTTTATTTAAACATGAGGACCGTATAGCATATTTACCTCTTCTATTGTAACAAATTACTGTGCAACTCTTTTTAACCAGACGTTTTCTTTGTAGCCATCTAGTATTTTGTCAGTTCAATGGAACAAACGAATGCTACAAATGGCAGAACACTCTCTTGATGAACATTTGCAACAACTTATTTGTAAAGTGCGTGTGACAGTAATAAAACATACGTATATCTTCATCCGCTTGACCTTTTTTCTCTATTTTTTTGTTAATAGTAAAATCTGCATTCCACCGTGTCATACAAAATCTACGTACATGCATCATTTGTCTCCAACTGAGACTGAAAAAAAGACATCTTGGTTACTTTACTGCAGTTGCATGCATTTATTTTTCTTCACAAGTATCTCGATCCTCAATACCAAGATGTTTCCAGCAACAAAAACCTTGTCTCATTTGTTTTTCCTGACCAGCAGGTAGCAGTCCCTTTACATCTCAGTAATGTTTTTGCTCCATCGTCTCATGCGTTACTTTGACAAAGTCCATCTAAAATGAATATGGGGGCACAGTGATACGAGGGAATACCATACAAGTGGTCTTATTCCAACTGCCTACTTGTATCGTTCATGAGATATCTTCTCGTTATGTCCTAAAAATTCTAATGTTGAAGCATAAAATCTATCCATTACCCATCTCTGGGGCATGTTGATAATAATTCCAAAGTCAATAATTCAAAAGTCATGCGTATTCAAACTAAAATCTAATTTGTCCTGGTTCAATTATTTGTTTTTTTCTTTTTCGATATTTGCCCGACCATTAAATTTCAAAACAAAATAATCCTTTCATCGGATAATTTGCAACAGCATTACTGCGGCATATTCGTTTACAGGTCGTGGTTGTTGTTGTTGCTTTTGTTCTTGTGTGGATTTGAGGGGCCAAGTTTTATTTCAAATAGTTGCTTCTGCATTTCACGAATACTCTGACTTACATCTTGTCTCACACCAAATAGAGGACGTTCGTCGATAGTCAATTAAACTCATACATTTTCATCGTAGAAATGGTATCGATTTATCTCTTCTAAAGGTCGCGTGGTGGCGTGGGATTCGAAAGGTAGGTCACGCTGAGGTTGGTTGAGGGACCTGAACGTGGCTTTTACTCATGCTCCTGTCTTTCTTGCCAAAGATCGGGCGTCGACCTTGTGGCAAGGAGCCGATAGGCGAACAGGTGGAAGTGAAGAAGAACTAAATTAGATTTGCTGCAGACCCAATCTACTGGTGTGCAGGGATTTTAGCATCCGACCATGAGCATCGAACATTCCTCTTTGCTGGAGGACACTTACAGACACACTATCTCGGAGTTTGGTGTCCTTAATCGAGCGGTGGAGCGAAGGATCTTGCGCTTCATTTTCAACTTATAGTGTAAAAGATTCTGGCTCAGTGCTCTGTAGTGCGGTGTGAAATACTCTCAAGGTCTACTGTAACGGTAAATGAATAATGACCATACACATATTAGGCAAAGCAAATAGCAACACTTGAAATGTGCTAAATGAAAGAACAACTCTTTTTTCGGAACTCTCTAGATAAAGGATGCTCGTTTAAAAGAGGCGATTTAAATATCATCATAGTCCATTACGAGTAACACTGTCGCTATTCCTTATTGTTCTAGAGAAATGACATAAAGTTACCTGTAACATTACAAGTAACCCCCGGTGTTCTCCACCTTACGCTTATAACACGATAACCATATCGACATTATTCGTAATCTGTGAATGGTTTCTCTTACACGAAAGATAAGTGTGTATAGTTCTCATGCATTGGATAACCAAGATGAATATTGTTTCCGAGAAGTTTGCCCAAAGGCCATGCCTGAAGCCCAACTGATTCTGTCCACATATATCTATTGTGCAGGTTAAGTGACGCTCCTCGCTGATGAGTTCCTTATGTAAATTTTACAAATTTGAATGACACACATATCCATATGGAGTTCCTTTATGACGTGTAATGATCGGGTTGATCGTTATCTGACTATCAGTCTCTTTCTGACGTCTGTCTCTCTATTGTCTGTCAACCCGAAAACAAAGTTTAGACAATGCTGTCTTGTCACATGATGTCATAGAAAGTTTGACTCCTTCAAAACGGATGAGATAGGGTGTGTTCATACTCACTGATTTTCATTGATCAGGTACGCAATGCGATAGGCAGGAGCTGCCATGCTCAAGCGAATTCAGCTTCCATCAACAACACTGGATCCCCTCATATATTTTTTTTTTCGTTTTACCGGAAGATTGGTTCGGATGGTAATCATAAGCTGCGAGCGTGACGTTGGTTGGTAACAGAAAACGCACAGCATGACTTTATTCAGATATCGTATGTTGGGGCAGATTTGGGAGTTTCCACAACCATTCATCTTCCTGCTCATGTTACATGGTTAACAGATGCTAGCACGGAATGAGGCTACATTGTCGACCCGGTCTGCGGAGAGGGGTCGGGCACCTTGAGGCCGCCTTGGAATGAAGGTTTCCGTCCATTAGCCAGCACACCACGAATGGTTCCCTGCGTTTGGCTTAGCTCAAACCGATCTGTGAATCCCGGTCCACCCTGGTTGAACACAGATCCCCCGATTGGTGAAAACATGATGAGCTCTTTCAAAGCTCTCCTAAAATTTGGATTCCTCGCTGCGTAGATGACTGGATTGGCGCACGAGTTACAAAAGGCAAGAGCGACAAAGGATCGATACACGGGACTGTACAAGAAATCGACTTCAAAAAATCCTAAATTGAAGGCTAGGTATCCAATTTGGTCTGGCGTCCAGCAAATGACAAATGTAATGACGACAATGAATAACATTTCGATGACTTTGCGCCTGGCTTGTAAGAGTTTTAACGCCGGACCCGACCTCTTGTCTCTTTTAGCTACGAGAGAACGCGCTTGTTGGTTTAATGCCCGGATTGTGTACACATTGGCAATTAACATGATGATGACGGGAATAAGATATTCAACGAGGAACAACACAACACCGAAGAAGGTCTGAAACTCCGGTGTTGGAAAGCGAACTGTGCAGTTGACGCCCGGGGTATCGACAAATGACACGTAAAAGCTGTTGGTGTTTATTACAAAAGATATGACCCAAATAACAATCATTATGACATCTGGACGGTAGCCAGCGAATAGACGCTGATAGCGAAATGGATAACACACGGCAACAAATCGCTCCCACGATATCATAGTTAAAGTAAAAACTGAAGCCATGATAGATATCCACATACACACAGAAGAATATATCACTTTGCAGTACATCTCACCCAACGCACCGAACGGGAGAGACTTCGGCGTGGGAATCGGGATGATGAACACGGAGGTGAGGAGGTCGGCCATGGCAAGGCCAAGGATGAGTTTGTCCGTACTCGTACGGCGTCGCTGTTGTCGGACGATGACGAGGACGACGAGGAGGTTGCCAAGGAATCCCACAATTGCCAATATGAGGCACATAATCTGGAACCAGGCCCAGAACACAACTTTCGGCTCGTCCTGGGCCAAGTTTGTGTCATTATCGGGATAAAACGTTTCCATTATGAAGGTGTTGGCCTCCATGGCCGTCAACTTGTGTCGCTTACAACAACTGTCTCATCTCTGCCGGTAGGCCCGTCGAGAATTCACTTTACGAAATCCTCAAGTGTTTGCACGGTATGCGATCGCAGGCACGTTCCGCTATTATGCGTGGAAAACATCTTGGGCGGGAAGCCGCTCTGTTTGACGTGCAGTTGAAAATCGGTGAGAAGTGGTTTGGGTATCGCGCAGGTAGCACGTGTATTTGCTTATTGATCCTAACAGTGCAGGTATCACACACTTATGTCATTTCACGGGTCCATTTATCGGCATAATGTGTACTTCCAACGTTCAGCTCGGAAGCCAGTCGTCACACATGCGTGAAACGCGGCATCTCATTGGCTCCCTAGCATTGACTATTTCCGTCCAATAGCCGAGTGCGATCCGCTCTAAGTTAGTGGTAGTTGTGAGTAACCAGACGTTTTGGACATCGATGCGTAGCCGGCATTATGGTAGCATCAATCAATAAATCATGGTGCCACGAGCAACGATCTGTGCTAGCTACTATCATCGGATTTCAGTCGATAGGCAATTGCCATAGCAAGCTGGTCGAAGAGGCGCAAATCTCTGCATCTTGAATTCGCTTTAGACGAGCGCTGTTGTCCAGCACGGAGCCTCTCGGTGCCTCTCTCTCAAGCTGGGCCTCGGCTTGTCATATTGACGATGGACTGAATATCACGTAGCTACAGAGGACCTGCAACATGAAAATAGAAACACAATCGTTAGGTCAGTCAGGTTGTAGCATCTCACTGAACTCGACCATGTAAACAGAAGGTTATGAATACAGGTCAACCATAGTGTTGACGTGGATATTACATCTCTTAAACCTTTCTGAAGATGAAATCGACATGATTTTTTTCCTGTATAAGCAAAAGGAAAAAAAAATAATCATACATACAACCATACAAACGCGCAATTTAAATACATACGTAATCATCGGTATTCAAATGAACTGACATATTACGTGATTATCTATCTCCTTTTGATTTTTTTTGACATGTCCACTCTTATTCTGCCTTTACATTTTTTTTTATATATATATATATTTTTTTTAGCTGCAACCGCGTGACACCGGAAAGTTTAGGTTGTTCTTCACTCAATTTAAGCGCAGATTTGTGTTTTGTTTTATTCTTTTTACAGGATGACAGAAACTACTCATTTAAAAAATCCCGAGTTTAATGGGGTGGGGGGGTATTAGTAGAAACTGACGGAGCAAAGAAAAGTCACATACACACATATGAAAGAGACAGAAAGTGAGAGATCGAGAGAGCAGTAGGCCTACATATGGGGAATGTTTCGTTTCGTTTCAATAAGTTTTAATTCTCCACATTTCTCCACCTATTTGAACAAAATCAGTATGACAAAGTCACAAATTTTCACATGAAAATATAAAGAAGAGTACTAATTGGAAATATATAATTATGTGAATAATACGTTCATATATTTTATGGTAGGCTTATATCATATATTTCATGACGTACAGGTGGAGCAGACCGTTATCAATCAATTCACTTAGCATGGGCAACGGTCTCTAGACATTACGGTTTGTTGCAGTTCTCTCTTTTTTTTTAAACTGAAGGAACAAAAGGCATACACACAGAATAAATAACGTGGATAGCTTTCAAGTATTCTTAAATGTCATTTGATCTAACAGGACAACACAAGGTAAATCTTTTAACAAGACAGAAACGATATTAAGGTACAAGAATAAGGGGATACATCCGAAAAGGAAAAGTTTATAGAAGAAAAGAGAAGCTGAGAAGAGAAGAGAAGAGAAGAGAGGCGAAATGTTTGAAGTTAAGAGGCAGAGGATCCCAAGATATATTCTCCACAACTCAAAAAGTTTGTGGATTCTTTCTGTTTTGGGTGTCCATAATAAAAACCAAGTTGATAAAATCACCGGGGCAACATTTTAATCACCCCAATACCTCAATGATATAAATGAAAGTAAGCTGATAGCAGCATCTTAAAGGGCAGCCATAACAGACGAAGTCGATGTTTATTGAGCGCCGTAGATAAAGTCTGACCATGGAGCTCCTATTAGCAGCTCCATGGTATACCCGCATAGGATAATATCACTATAATCATCTTTATCTAATCACTTTACCTATAGATCGATTAATCAAATCTTACTTGAAGGATAGTGAAACCCATTCCTACATGTTATGTGAATTGAAGGAATACAGCAATACCACTAGAACACATTGGCGAGATTTGAGGACAAGTCGACAATCCGATGAAAAAGTATGATTTTTTTTTTTTTTTTTTTTTTTTTTACAGATTCGGTGCCGCCATGGCTGGATGTGAAGACTACAACATTTTGTGACGTCACGAATTAAATAGAATGATGAGAAATATAAAATATAAGATATAAGGGGAAATTCAATAAATTTTGACTTCTTTAGCATAATGAAAAAGCAATTAACTTGCCTCTTTCAAGAAGGCATGAGAAATATTTCTACCCCTAACAATTATGACAGTAAGGAGTCTAGAGAATGCGTACTTGTCATAAACATACAATTTCATGGAATTGTCTTTATATTATATTTATAACGTTGTGCTGCAGTGGCGTCATGAACTGTAGTAGTCTTCTTGAAGCGACACCGAAACTTTGAAATTTCATAGCATTTCACCCTCAAACCGCAAACTTCGCAATGCGTTCTACTAATATTGCCGCATCCCCTCAAGCAGCAAGTATAGTTGAGTTCATTACCCTTTGAGGATGGACTACATCAAAATATTTTTTTTTCTCATAATATTACATTTACGCTAATATGCACTCCATTTCCCTATTAAGATCAGAAGTCACGTTTCAATAACCATCCTGGAAGTCACATTCTTTTGAATGTCATAAGTCTGGAATGTTTCTGGCGCGTGAAAACAAGTCACACAATGTGCGATTATACTCCTTGGAGTTCGTGACCAGGATCGGAAGAAAAGAAGAAGAAGACGAAGAAGATGATGATGATGATGAAACGATTCATAGTCGAAGTTGAAAGGACATCCTATAAAGTCATTGCTTACGATGATCAGGTGTGAGGTAAAGAAGTCTGCGGAGAGTGTCTAATATAGTGACCATCCCGTTGACAATGCAAGGTGTTAACGATATTATGACGGCTTTCTGTCGAGGCGCCTTTAAATACACATTATGGACAAATTCTCACACGCGTTGACTTTAATCAGTTTAAAGACATGACGTGAAATCCTTTTAACGGCCAACGCACTGACCTGTAAATAATTATGTACAATCGCTAAATGATAAACATAACCCACACTTTAATGGTCATTCCTGAGGTCCAAGTGCATCGACCTCCACGTCTTTTTACCAAGGACATCCTGACAAAGACAGGCGTAAACCATTGTGAACGTGGGAATATCATAGGTACAAAAAAGCACAAATTTGAATTATTATAAAGATAATACACATAAAAAAGTAAGGCTGTTATTGCGAAGCAATGGAATCATTAGATGTATATTTATACATGTATACTATTTCATTTTAAAATGTCTGTTGTCGCATCAATACTAACTACCATAATGGAACTTCTCTGAGTTGTTGTGTGTAGGCTGTATGGGGTTGGCTGCTTTGCAGAATCATTTCTTATTTTTCTTCTCCGGGGTGAGATCACTTTGTACGCCGAGCGTGCTTTTTCTTCACCAATATACATGTATTTAGGAATCTGCTGAATCTGACTCGGCTTTTAACTCACATTTAACCCGTTCTGTGCAAGGGACTTTTCAACAGTGCATACAACAGTACAATGTTATGTGATTTTCTGCACCGATCGGCCCTAAAAGCATACGGAGGGTTAAGAGAGAGCGTTTGGGAATCGCAAACCAACTCTAATCTACTTCAAGGACATTGTGTGGGAGCACTGTGATATAATGGTTAGTTCCCTGTACCCTTGCTATCTCGAAATTTTGAGTTCGACATCCTCCTGATTCGGGCATCCTTGGAAGTGGATGTTGACTTATGATGTCGCTCAGGTTTAACACTGATCGCCTGGAGATACACTTGTACGAAGATTGATTGGCCATTGGTCAGTCTGGTCGATAGAGCGTGGGCAATGATTATTGTAGTTGTTAAGACTAATTGTAGTTGTTAAGACTGCAATAACAACTCTTAAGCTCCTATCATTTTGTCAGAAGAGTGAAACATCCCTACGGTATTTTCAATGTGATAACAAAAACAAAAAGTCCCAAGTGTAACGGCAATTATCATTAAAACAATGAGGATTGTCCATAACACAGCAATTTTTACTATCAATTTATGTAGTAAACTGTTTCTTGGTGTATAAAAGGTTGCACCAGATTGCAATATGTCTAATTGGCTCTTTGAAGTACTCAGGCAGATACAAATCTCCTGACTACAAAGATAATTTTGATTGTGTCTAGGAAATGTGGAGCTTTGAATTTCGAAACATATTACAACTTTTGGAAGTAGCTGTTGTTGATTTTATTTCATTTCCCAAAAAAATCTAGGGAACAATAAAATGTTTGAGTATACATGTAATGTCACGAAATCAGTACAACAATGTGATGAACATAAAAACATGTGATAAAGACACAGGTGAATTATCAACAGACCTACAAATAACGCCATAACATTGTGGTAAACTCAGAAAAAAAAAGTTAGTGCCAGTGAGTTTCAGGGAGTATTTTGTTATTGTTATTGTTGTTGTTGTTGTTGGTGGTGGTGGTGGTTTTATTGGATGTGGGAACACTGTGCCAAAGAAATAAAGCAAATTTTACTGAATAAGAAATGCGTACATTGTTTCATCCCGGCGTGCACACTATGCGCTTGTTTGCATTCATCACCTGGAAATGTTGTGTCAGTTCATGACGAAGGAATACTACACCGCGCTAGAATGAAAATCGAAAGAAACGGGTTTCACACAAGCTGTTAAGCTGAAATAACGATCGCCAAGTACAGGGAAATTATGCTTATCAGCAGAATGGGACGCAGTTTCCTCGTCCAAAGATAGAACGCCTCCTTATTTAAAGCCCCAAGTTTGTACTCGTAGGTGGGAAGAGCATCAGAAAGCAAAACCAGGGCACCCGATGTGGGGCCGAAAGCAACATTCACATGGCGCCTCAACGCATTACCGCAGCAGGCTGGATGCAGCGCCAAAACATGCAAATGGTGGACGCACGAGGGCGCACCTGCGGGAAGGAAATTAAACAATTCGATTACTCTCGCCCCGCCGGTGCTAATTCCGCCTCATGATTCGACCAGCCTAACGTCATTGTTGCTAATTTGTCCAGGGTGAGCGTGGTAAGGTGGCACGCTCCTGGCTCTACAGCGGTTTTTACGATGGCAGAAAACGCTGAATCGTAGGGTTGGATGACTGACGATCGATCAAATTCGCAGAGAGGTGTACCGTTATTGTGTGACTATTCAGATTGCCAAATTGGCTTACGTTCACAAACCATACGCGCATGGCAGGGACAACAAAAGGAAAAAAGAAAAGAAAAGAAAAGTGAAAGCCACCAGGGCAAGATGGTTGGAACTTTAAATCACATTGAGAGAGAAACAGAAAAAAAGAAGTCACCGTGGCTTCGTAGAAATTTGTGAATCAAGAATGTTATTCCTTTAGGCAAGAATGTTATTCTTTGGGCAAGCATGTTATTCTTTGGGCAAAAATGTTAGGAAGTAAATACATATTTTAGATAAATTCGAATATTCATTGCGAACACACCGGAACTGAATCAATTTATCTCCGTCCTCGCTACTATTGGATAAGAAGTTACTATCAGGTTTTTGGTTTTTTTTTTCCGTAAAATCTTTTCTTTTTGTTTGTGTAAGCAAATATTAGACGTTCTAAGAAGCTGCTCAAGCCACCGAATGAAAACTGCAAGTCATCAACTAGACAGATCGTCACATGATCACTGGCAGTTCGGCTCCTTTTTTATGTATCTGTCTCTTCATCTCTCCCTCCCCCCTCTCTCTCTCCTTGTCGATTTCGTCTCTTTTCTCTCTCTCCCTCTCTCTCCATCTTTATCTCCCCCCCCCCCTCTCTCTCTCTTTCTCATTAGTTTTCTTCATCGTCTACGCCCTTACTCCATAGTTCAACGTTTGGTTCCCGTACCTTTTATCCATCATCTGATATGTATGTGTGGGTGAGTATGTGTTGGTTGGTGTGTTTCGTGTTTCGTGTCATGTTTATGTCTTTCGTGTCATACTGTCCTTTCATTTGTCTATGTTGTGCGTTGAAGTACATGTTTTTGAGTTTGATCAATTTGATCAAGGTGAATTTTGTACTGAAAGGATTATGCCTAATCTTGTATTGTAACACTGTTGAATACCTGTAGAGTTTTGTGCAGTGTTTTTGTATGTATGAATCTACATGAAATAACTGTTTGTATTAATTCATTTCATTGTGGAGACGATGGTGATATTGTGTTTGTGTTTGTGTTTGTGTTTGTGTTTGTGTTTGTGTGTCTTTGTTTGCCGTCAGTTGCTGTAGGCATGTTTATACCTACACGTGTTTGCACGTGTTTCATTGTCATTTTTGAAATACGAATGTATTGAATCAAAATCAAAGTATTCATACTTCTTACGACCACAGTACGTGCAATCTGTACAATACTAGCATTAAAGGGACAGACGAGTTGTGATGATTTATACCATTTAGCATCATGTAGTACGTAAATCGATATAAAAGTGCCATGCATAGGTTCATGCCGTAGGTTTGCGGAATTTATTGTGATTCCTCAGCAGATAAATCAAACCAATACTCTAAAAACCCAAAACACAATACACTGTACAAAGATGATGACATAGGAGGCTCACATATTCCAGTGATGTAGCAATGCAATCCATTACAAAACCACTTGCTTAATACGTTCATTTGAGTATATGCATGCTTTCTTTATTTCTTCTGCTTCCTTGCACATCCAATCATGTATTTTTATGAAAGTGAAGCTGCTATGTCATCCTCCTCGCTTATTGTGACTTGTTTTTAGTTTTGAAAACATTCTTATTCCTCATCCTACACACGATAAATACCGAAACTCTGTACCCAGTGTAACCATTATTAAATAAGTGTTCCATTGCAAAAGTATGAAAATCATCCGGAAGTGTCCTTTAAATATCTTTTTAGCATTTGCTCAAAACCTGTTTGTATCATTATGCTATGAGTTGTTCTCTTTCTGTTATTGTACATTGTAACCTTCTCAAATGGATATAAACTAAGACACTTCATCCTGATTTACAATGTCTCCACGCTGGCTGACTATTAATAATAGTTTGCCACAAGATACCGAAGGAAAAAAAACAAAATAACAGAAAATGATATAACTCTAACTTGATTTTATGAAAGGATATGTCTTGTTAACAAAGGAAACGAAATGTATTCTTGAAGCTGTGTTGTAGATGCATATTTTTATTTCTGTGTATTGAATTATATCCCGATTTTAACTGCATTACATCAAACCTCAGGGCCTAATTATGCTCAGTGCGTAAGAATTATAACTGAAGATTGTTACGCAGTCATCGCGATATACAAATACAAGACAAACTATCGTTGCGTAAACACAGAATATCAAGATCGTTGCAATTTCAAACAATTGATATAGACGAACTACGGCCTTCTTGGTTTAGCACTTTATTATGACGCAGCAGAAGAAATTTTCATGATGAAAAAGGTGAATATTGCTGTGTCGCAGTCAATAGGCACGTCCTACAGTGCCAAATAATTTGTTCGGAAGGGAAGATCGTACGTGATGATAAAAGTGAAATTTGTGTGTAGAAGGACAATAAAAATATCTAAAATCATATCTATTTCCCATTGACTTACGTTGTTCCTATTTGGCTTGATGTTGGAAGGCATTTCTTGACAGTTCCTTCATTGTCATTAACAATGGAGACCAAATATCAAAAGGAACATTGGATTATTATACAAAGGCGGATAAATCGTGAACACTTGAAGAGTTTGATTGCAAACGATTAACTCCACTCTTGTCAGTTGAGATGTTTGCGATTGAACCTGCTAAAAAAGACCCAAAAAAAAAACAATAAGAGGAAATGGGATCTTTGTAATCATAACTTAGAGAATATTCCTCGCTGTGCAACAAGTGAGGTATCATTGGTAAGATTTTGTTTTGCTCTCTCGAATGATGGGCGCACAATATTTGAAAATAGAGTTTAAGCCGTTTTACAATCAGACTCTCCTCCCCCTTTTTTTCTGGGGGGGGGGGGGGCTGAGGGGATTGCCACGATTTTAGTAGGTAAACCGGATAAAACGGAGCAAAAGTAAATTGACTTCTAGAGGATCCGGTCCCTTTGCTAAAATAAAAGATGCAAAGCAGATATCAACATTGATTGCTCCAATACTACGCAACCTATCATGACTCAGATTGTGATCTTAATGCTAGAGGAAATAGTACTCATCGACAAGCGTACTTTTAGTCCTTTCTCAATATGTTGTTATAGTTTTATTTCATCACAATAAAACAACAGCTCGCCCTTTCCCAACCTATGTCAGACGTTTCTGTATCAAGCTGATTTCTTCTTAAATGGCGCTATTTTCTATAAGTGCGTGCATTTCCTTCTCTCAGGACCTCCTATAGGGGGCATTTCCCGTTGTTTTACATTGATTACATCGGTAGCGGTCTGCAAATTGGCCAAAACGAAAGACAAATAAAAAAGGCATCGCGGATCGCACGGTATGGCAATAAGTGAGCATCCAGGGGCGATGGCGGAGGGAAATTAACGTTAGTATCAATATCGATTTGTTATCTACAGCTTAGGTTTCAGTTTAAATTGGATTGTCGAAAATGTACATTAATGCACCCGGGGCCGACCATTGCAAAATGAATATTGGATATTAAAGGGAGACCATCGATAAATCCAAACGCATTCCTATCGTTTAAAAAAAAAAGGGGGGGGGGGGGACACTTGTTGGTCATCATTTCCACTGATGGCAAAACAACAGCCATTAAAACAACAACTAAACAGGATTTTTTTTTTTCATAGTTTACATACATTTTTTAGTATTCGCGTGTTTTTATTGTTAGAGGTCTAAATACGTGTCTAAGATTCCAGCGTGAAAGGAACTTTCTTAACCAAGGTACTCCTGGGACTTACACGTTTAACAGGATATTATATCGTTACCGACAGCATTTTAAAAAGGTGTGGCGCTGTGTGTATGTGATGTTGAGTGTGTATGTGCTGATGAATGTGCATGTGTACAATACATGTTTTAATGGATACGCGCGCTGGTGTGTGTGTGTGTGTGTGCGTGAGTGTGTGTGTGTGTGTGTGTGCGTGTGTGTGTGTGTGTGTGTATTTGTGTAAAATGTGTTTGGTCTTTACATACTTTGGGATCTGTTTCAGCTATGCTCCATGGGCGTTATGACAAGAGTAGGCATGAACTAGAACGAACTTATGCCGTGTATGCCGTGTCTTAGCATGTGGATGCAGTTGAATGTAGAAAGCCGAAGAAGAAAACAACAACAACAAATCTAACATATAGAAACTTTTTCTAGGTATAACTTCACTAATAAAATCAAGGCACAATATGTTCAATCTGTGACAGCAACTGAGTCACTGGAATCATATTCAATGATAAAAAAAAAACAAAAACACACAGCATAATGATAAATTGATGCAATCTAAAGTAAAAAGTCCTGAAAAGTGTTTTTTATTCTTTTATATAAATAAAGAATTACACAATGAGGTAAGATATTCAAAGAAACATTTCTGCAAACGGCAATACGAGGACATGAGTGACCGCCTTTAACCATATGTTTGGCTGGAGTGCCGACAACAAATTTACTACTCACCCTTCTATCTGACGTATATTTTCACCGAAATTGTTTTACCTGAAGGCAATGCTAGCCGGCATCACACACGTTCCATGCCATTATCTGGTTCCCCCTAAAAAGCTGACCTCATTCCACATTCCTCCTATGCTACAAAAATATCTCATGTGACATTTCTCTTGCTTGCTCACTTTGGGCCCCTTTGTGAGGGTGAAAGCTTTTGGCGATTGTTTCGAAACAATCGGAGTGCCATCACGTCATTGGAGGGACGAATTGCTTTTCAATAGGGTCATGACGGAATTGAAAACGGCAGAGAATAATATATTTCACCACCTATTCAAGCAACAACTCTCTTCTTTCTCAAGGCAAGAATGGAGAGAGTAGGAATATTGACAGGAACTTTGATTTTGTGTAACAATAAATCAGAAAGATTCATATGTATCTATTTTTTTTTTCATTTTAATGACTGACGTTGATGGCAAAAAGTCATAACAATTGCAGTCATGACAATAATGTTGATGGTCATGGCAATTATTATGATTATACTGTAGATGTCATCACAATCAAGATCAGGAAGAGATGGTGACGGGTTATTATAGTCGTAGAGGATAATTTTTGCACTCATCATAACAATCATGATGGATTTTTTCTCCATTCCCTTGGATCTTGAAATGTTTTCACTGAACCTGTCGCCAGTGTATCTCAAGAGCAGGTGTTATTAAAGTTTGAAAGATGGATATGGGTAAACAAACTTTGGCAAACCAGACGTACCACCAGATGCTGTCCAACTTTTTTTTTTACCCCTCGCAGGAGGACAAACGATGATCCAGTATCAATCTCTTACAATAAATCGTTTGTCAAATAACAGATTAAGCTGTCATACTGCCATTATTATGCAGCGAAAGGAATATACTACAGTCGTCTAAGCTTCATACACATCGCTAGTCATTTTTTTTTATATCTCTATAGGTTTCTCGAAATACGCCCACATTATTATATAGCAGTACAAGAATGTAGCCCCACTTTCATCACATTTTGAAAGCTGCTCCCAATCAGTCACAGGAAGAAAAAAGAAAGAGTAAAACATTGAAAAAAAAAATCCCCCGTTAATGATGACTCAGCTGCTGAGATTGTCAGAGCAATAATGTCAATAATACGAAAGCTCTTCATACTATTAGAAAGAAAACATCATATCCATCCTAAAGCGAGAATCAGAAGGCAACAGCAACAGCAGGTCCCTAATAATATTAGATTACGTTGATTGATGTGATGACATTAAAGGCAAAATATAACAAATAATAAAACATGCCTTTGATTCAGGAAACAAAAGAAATCATTCTTCGCTACGATTGTTGGAAAATGATCACTGCTGTCAATCTAAGTGAGTTGCAGAAGACGTTTGCAAATCTCAAGCTGAGTCTATTACATGCCTTCAGGGTAAACTTAAAAATCGCATCTATAACTTCGTCCAACGTAGAAACGAGCGATTCCAGTGAATACTCGATATGAAACGAGGTTTTTATATACCCTTTGAAGCAAAATAAATCGCTGTTGTGATTGTTGTTCTGCATAAAGCTTGTTATTCAAGCGTCATCTAAGCCATTGCTGCGCCTGTACAAAGCACTTCAGGGAAACCAACCGTGGTTCAATCAAGTTGCACCAAACGCCAGTCACATGACTCGGAGTGCGTTTCAGATGTCGCTCTCCTCATAATGAAACAACGTGGTCAGATGATCACGATCACAATTCACTCGATATAATCACAATCGAATCGAATTATCCACGGTCACTTTTATGAGGGCGAACGTGCCCTTGACATCCCAGACAAAGACAAAATTCCAACTAAGGAAAACTGAGCAATAAAAAGAATATTTTTAGCGCTGTAAATAACGTATTGAAAAAGGAAAACGTTTTTAAAACGATCTCGACTGAAATTAAAGCATAATTTGTTCTCTAAATTCATATTTGTTACCTCTTAACCTTGTATTTGATTATTGCTGTACGAACTCGAATCTTGCTTAGAATTTTAAGCTATTATATTTAATGCACTGATTTGCTTCGTTTAGTGGCGTATGGGGAGAATCTCTGAGCGGAATTTTCAAGCCACCGGCCTTACTGTTTAAATTGAAGACTAAAATCCTGTTTGTTAAGTCGGGATTATCTTAATAGTGCTTTGCCAGCGTTAGCAAAGGTGGGGCGTAGAAGTAGAATGCTGATTATTTCAAAACATGGTGATTTTTAGCCCCATTGTCTTTATTAGGAAAAATGGGAGAATTGTTGATTCTTCTTCACCTATAATTGCCGTTACGTCATTTCACTGGATTGTGTGTCTAATCAGTAACGTTGTTAGGAGCTCTGTTACATCACAGCGCAGTAGAGTATACTTATATAGTAGCTCCGATATACAAGTTTGTATAATAATGACAATCATAGTAATAATTTCAGCTTACTCAAATGTGTTTTGTGTGTCTTTGATAGTTTAACCCTACTCGATATGATTTAGAAATGGAAAGAAATGTGGTGGTTTTATTGTGGTTTTATTGTGGTTTTATTGTGGTTTTATTCACTGCAAATACTCCATAGTGAAGATTTCACATTGAATAATGCTTTACGTAATGTTGACTACACATAATATCCTAAGAAATATACCCAGCGTACTCAACAGATTTGACAGCTTGACAGTTCAGCCTTTCTCCTTCTAATTTTATCAAAAATATTCCTTTGAGACTGCCTTGTAAAGAAAGAAAAGAAGACGGCAACAATTTTCTAAACGATAACATCGACATTTTTCTCTGTTGTCCTTGAGATGAATGAGAGAAATGAAAGCACTTTACATTTTGCCCTTTCCTCACAGCTTTTGATGTGTATTGACATGATGTTCCCCCAGAAAACTCGAGCGATAAGGTTAAATTGAGTGGCTGCGAATTCAAATTAGTCATTACTTTTAATGATTCTCGCTACAGTAGCGAATCAGGCATAAGACGGAACATGCAATGTCAGAGGAAAGCTATCAATTTTAGGACGATGAGAGTTTTTACTCGCAGCGTCAGAGTAGAGAGGAATGGTATAAAATTTCAACTGAAAATGTCGAAAAAGCTTTGCTACTAAAAATTATAATAGAGTAGATTGAAAGACGTAAAGTTCAACCAAACATAGTTAACGTTCTATCGTCTGGAATACAGCTTCTGAGGGAGCAAGGAGACCTGATTGTACTGGACTGAATTGATTCAATTTTGCGCGCTGAATTGTCAATTTGTCAGGATCCAGAGTGACGCATGTCTACGAAAACATGGTTGTCAGCATCTGTGATAAACACCGACCCCGGGGCGCTGAGGGAACGGAGAATTTAATGGGCTCTTCTCAACTACTCGCTGAGCTGATTTTATTTTGTCAGTATCATCAGGGACGTTCATGATGAGAAGTTCGAACTGTTATGCCCAGTAGTATTCATCTTGGTATCATTTACCTATTATTATGTCACATACAAGTACGGGAATGCAGTGGATTCGTTATTTGTATGGGGCAATATTGCTATACCATGAAGCCTTGCCATCGTATCTGAATGGAAAAAATCAAGTTGCGCTTAACTGAAGGAAAAAAAAAACACCTCCAACCCCTAAAAAAAAAAATGATAATAACTCTCTCGGAAGAAGAGATATCCATGTCTAAAGCATATCCGTTGAGTATATTGGTAAAATTGTGAGTGTTATCGCTTTACTGTCACCCAAAATTGATCTAGCCAAGGTATACTGAACAGAGATTATTTCAGACGCCATTTTTAAACGAGGTGCGATTTATTGGCATTGAATCTATCAGTGATTGAAAACGAACACGCCTTTATCCAATACGTCTCCATGAATAATATATTTGTCAAACATTTGGTTGTGAATCGCATCATTCCAAAAATGTCACCTGTACTTTGACGCAGGCTTAGAGCCAAATTGGGAAATCGTTGTTATTCACATTTCAGGACATAATTATGAAAACGTGTGGAGGGGAAACTGCTCCAAAAGTAAGAATTCCACAATACCGTATTATCCCCTTGTGTGCCCAAACACGTAGATGTGATCGTATACATAATACTGGTTGGTGATTGGTCATGAAGAAACCACGTGACTTATACAACGAGGATTGAAATTGTTATACTGACAGTCATTACAGTGACATCACTTTTGGCATTAGAATTATGTTTTTTGAGATGTCATTTGTAAGATATCTTGTGATATACCTAACAAAAATCCAGGCTCAGGTTGACGATGCAAATAATTATCATAATCATGAACGATTTCGTTCCAACCCTGAAAAAAAATTCAGTACCAAAATAGTTACACCACTTTATTGCCTCGTTGAAAAACAATCATGTGTTATTGCCATTAAACGAGATATGGTCGAGATTCCTCTTGATATAGGCGGTAAAGTACCTAACAGTACTTATTTTATGTTTGAATGTTATGAAAATAAAGCCGACAAAATCGGAATAAGGAGGACGTGAACATCTGAGTGTATTAGACCATCACAACGTCGTCTACAGCTTGTGTGCCATATACACTG
This sequence comes from Diadema setosum, assembly GCF_964275005.1. Classification (NCBI taxonomy): domain Eukaryota; kingdom Metazoa; phylum Echinodermata; class Echinoidea; order Diadematoida; family Diadematidae; genus Diadema; species Diadema setosum. The sequence goes on from NC_092704.1 coordinate 1,230,081, forward strand.
TGTTAAATTTTACATATCGCTGTACTCTCGGGTATTCCCTTATCACGAGGAAGGTAATGTAAGCTGTGCTTGATTGAGGTAACCAACACCCCTAAGGATCGCTATATTGAAACGAGCAAGTATTAGTATAAAAAAATGTAAATGCGAACCAATATTGGGCTTATGGGAAAGCAGGGCGGGTACGTTACCTTGGAACCGAAGAACTTAAGGGGACACTCTTGTCGTGAAATAGTTAAAGGCAATGTATACCATCCCAGATGAAACAAAAACCAAGCTTTAGTGCTTCAAAGTACATGTAGCCGTAAAATGTGAGTCAGGGATACAACCAATGTAAGAAATGTTCATCAGTATAATCAGGGATAAGTATTGTTAAATATACAGAATGTGAACAATATAGTTATAAATAAGATTGTTTTTCAAATAAACTGTCTACAGTTATAGTTTATTGAGAAAAAATAGTGATATCTCCTTAAATTTTAGGCGTTATTGCGACAATTTTACAGGCTTTGGGTAGGATGTTTTGTAATACAGGTGACCAACACAACTATTCATCAAATGTGATAACTTGAACATTGTTTTCAAATCACTGCTAGCTATGATAAATCATACCTCTAAAGTGGTAAATTTTAACATCACGCGCTTTGCCTCGTACTCTTCTACACAATTTTCTTCTGATTCACTGAGCTGAATTCTAGGATTTACTTGCAAATGCCTGTCATCTGTCTTAGACTCACCCCTCTATCCCTCCTTTCTGACAAGCAGTCACATCGCATGAAAATGTCACTTGGAATGCCGAGTCGTCTACCTTTGAGACAGAATTAGATTTTAAATGCTTAGCACTTTCTCTATTTGATGATACCTCACTGAAATATTGTTAGTTAGTATGTCTGTATATCCGTCATCACCATCACCTGTAATGACCTATTAAGGTAAATGTACAAAATATACAATTATGTGCTATACCTCTTAGGTACCCTACATTTGTATAGTAATAAGGCAAGTAGGAAGAAACGTTTCACTTAGACTCAAAAACATACACCCATGTATGATAAGTGTAAATCAACCCAAGTCACCTAGATAGAATACGTAATGGATTGGATCATCTCATTCTATTTCAGCTTCTTTAAGCTTGCCACAAATGATCTCTAAAAGACCGACGGAAGGAAAAAAAATACTTCCGTTATGTTGGGCAGGGGCGGATCTAGCTTTTTATAAAGGAGGGGGTTGGGGCGGTATGCGAGGGAGCGTAGCGACCGAGCCCGAGCGAGCGGAGCGAGCGAAGGGGGGGGGGGGGGGGGAGGATGTGGGAGAGGGGTTTCCCCCCTCCCAAAGTAGGGAGAATTTTTGAAAATCTGTGTGTGAAAATGGCGTTTTCTTGCATCTAAAACACCACTATTTTTGGTATAGAGGTCGTTGCCATAAATAGAAAAAAATAAAATTACAAGTTTAAAAAAAAAGATAAGATACAAAAAAAAATGGTCCCCGCATTTTCTATTTTTTTTTTTTTTTTTGGGGGGGGGGGGGTTGCAACCCCCCCCCTAGATCCGCTTCTGTTGGGCGTTGTTCCATGTGTTTGTTTGAACATTATTATGTGAGCAAAGGCACACGGCGCGATAATGTAACGTAAATATGTATCATGACTCTAACACAATGATGTTATTTGATTTCTATTCTTTGAAACGGTGTACGATAGAAATACATACACCTGATAGTAGGTAACCATAAAATTATACTGTATCAACAATGCCTCTTTAGAGAACTCGGATTCAAACTGCCTGTAGCATTCCATATGCCATTCAGATAGCTGCTCTCGCATAAACACTTCATTCCACCCACCACAGTCCCTGTGACTGCTCATGTTTATTTGAAAGTTTATAGATAACAGTTCGTCCTATTGGGAACGAAGCGAAGAGAGAGTCAGAGCGAAGACAAACTTCGTTCAGTCAATTGTTTTCACTGTAAGACTTCGCCGGCATGAGTTTGTCTCATTCTGTTTCCCCCCATCGCGACCAGAATAGATAATAACTCGAAGGCCAAGGTCGACTGTGGTCGTTGAGGGCGCCAATTTCCATGCGACTTTTTTCTTTCTTTCTTGTTTTTTTTTTCTTGTTTGTTTGTTTGTTTTTTTTCAAAGACTCGGTAGCGTGGGACCGTGGAAGGGGAAGGCTGGCTCTTGTCGAATATTTTCGAGAATCTCCGTAACGAATATTGTGTAGGGCTTATAGCTTTATCACTGATCTCTACGTAAGTACACACACAGCCGAACAACCTTGATAGGAGTCGACCGTTACCATTGTGCGTACACTTCGATGCATATAAATTCGCTGACCAGAGCTATTCACGAATGTATCCCGGTGAGCAGCGAATGAAGATCTTTTCAATTAGACCAACCATGAATCCCCTTTAACGTTTTTATCACTTTCTTTTTGTGATGGTGGTGCTAATGTTGGTGATGTGTGTGTGTGTGTGGGGGGGGGGATATAGTGGGGTAATATACTGATACACCGATGTAGCCAAATTTATGAAAGCTTCGTTTCTGGGGTCCTGGTAACAAGCTTTTCCATTAACAAAAATTTCTGATGAATAAGCTTCAGTACTTGGAATTCACAATATATATATATATATATATATATATATATATATATATGAAATGCGAATAATTTAGTAAACCGATCTATTCGTGGCTTATACTTACGTATTCAGGAACATTGAGTATAGGTGTCGAACTAAATGACAAAAATTATGTTTCATTAAATACAAAGCATTGCATTGTTCAAGTAGTTCAAAGCAATCCGCTATAAAATCCAAGCTGAGTCACAGCTATATCGGTGAACGAAAAACCTACTTGTGTTTTGTCGGGATTTCTATGTCTTACGTTACGTTCCCTCCCACCTTCTTTATTCATGGCCAACTAAATTGTTAACCGAGGGTACAAGAATATAAAACACTGCTTTTAAACGTGTTTCATGAGGAAAAGGGAAAAGAAATAACTCCTCATGATACTACGCAGTAACAATATGTTGCTTTATAAAAGAGTACATTGTATACTTATCGTGTGTGCCAGATATCAGGTTAATCCGATAAGCCCTAATAGTGGGTCCTAAAAGCATGAAATTCCCTTGTGTCCCTTGTACTAATGCGTACAGTAGGTTTCGATGTACTCTACTTTTTTCCCCCTTCTTCTTCCTCTTCTTCATCTCAAACGTTACTTCCCTTGAGGTTGGATTTTCTCCAACTTGTTGCAGCGGGTGAGAAAAATCTTGCACAGAGGAGTTAGCCATGATAACTGCTTAAAGGGATAGTATAGTTTTGGTTGAGATCTAATTTCAGGTTTCTATTTTTTTTTTTTTTTTTTTTGGTGTGATAATGAGAAACCTCTTATGAGATATGAAAGAGCATGTAATTCCATGAGGAATTCAACGTCTATTTGACGAAAATTGGTTTTGAAATGCCTGAGATATCCAAAACAGAGCGATTCTAATGAAATGTTGGACCCACCTGTTATTACGATCGCTTGGTTTTACTTTGGTTTTGGATGTTTCAGTCATTCTAAACCCGATTTTCATCAAAGAAACTTTCAATTCTTCTTAAAATGGTATGCTCTGTAATATTTTATAAGTGTTTTCTTGGTATCTCACAAAAAAAGTTAAAAGCCCAATTTTCATCCCCATCAATGCTGTACCATCCCTTTGAAGCCGAAAAGAACTGCTTTCTACATTTGTCTACAAAATAACGATGCATTCGGAGCCTATTAATTCACGAGATGCAAGGCCTGAATACACATGTAGTCACACAAATGTAACATACACATATACGCGGCACATGTAGATATACGCTTCTCTTTAATTTTTGCAATTTTGGTATGTGAAGTTAATTCGATGTTTTACATTTTTGTATATCATACTTTTGTGATTTCAAAAGAAGAAATACAGTAACACTTGCAGGAATCATGGCAATGAATAAACAATCTGGAACCTTTGAGCTAACTCCCTCACCCCAACCAGATATGGGTAGCAAAGATGGAGCGAAATTTAAAAGCAGAATGTTTCTTTTTCTTGTACTCAGTGTTTTAACAGAAAGAAACAATCTCATGAAACTCGATTGTCACACCCATCAAACCATTTTTTATTGTGGTTTTTTTTTAGTTGTTTTTTTGTTTTTTACTTTCACTGTTTATTTCAGCTTGGCTTACAACTCAAAAATATCTCACATAATTCAGGTGGGAGGATAGGGAACATTATTTTACGATTTAGACATCTTACTTTGATAATTACATTGATAGCTGCACATCGGAAGGGGAAGATGGGAGTGAGATTAAAGAAGTTTGAAAGATAACAAACTTTGGTGTCTGCTGCAAAGAAATGAAAGCTGGCTACCTAACCTAGACCGATACAGACTGGGTGAGTGTCCCTCCAGTGACGAGCTGTCAAATCAAAATGTCATTAACAAGAACACACTTGAATGGCAAATTTGTCAATGAAAATCCAATATGGTAGGTTGCAAATTGCTATTGGAGTGTGTTTTGATATAACACCAGATGTTAGGTCGACTCATTGGCAAGACCATTAAAACATTGAACAAAATTAATGATTTTTGTGAACAAACCCTTAAAAAACAAACAACAGGTATTTATAAAAAGATGAGATGTCACCTTTATGTGTTTAACCATTTCGCTGCTACGAACTTTGGACAGATTGGTGTTTTCTCTGCTAATCAGAACCCAAAGCACACGAGGGGTTAAAATGTTAAACTCAGTCTCTGTAGACGTATTCGTTGAGCAACACCATCACAGAGCGGCAAGAAAAACGGATTCCTTGATAGCGTCTCAAGATGTTAATAGAGCCGCAATAGAGGTGTTATTTCACCTTGGCTTTGCTATCATCGAGCCATTATACGAGGACACCATTTAAAGCAAGAGAGAAAGCACACACTCGCATTGACACACAACCGCACACATACACACATTCAAGTAGCAAGCTGTAATGACAAACCCCAAATACAATTTGGCACTTATCAAGCGGTTCAGAAATCCAATCAACAGTATGTACTGATGGCGATAGGCATGCGAATCGAACGCCATAAACTTAGTACGTTCTTTGAACTACAAGTCACGATCATGAAGGTTTCTCCACACGTTCAAGTACGCTGGGAGTGTATGCCAATATCAGATGCATACTTTCAAAGAGGCACCGATAAATAGGAGGGCCTTGGTTGATGTTTACCCCCCGTCAAGAGTGTTATTCATCTCTTGTCTAATTGTCCGCGCGAAATATTTTGGATCAATGTTCAGGGATGATTTTAAGATTTGAAGTAACGTGGTTAGGCTTGCTAAGGAGCGCAGTCTTATTTGCACGTACAGTCGCCTATCTCGATATCATCTGAAAATTGAATGACCTTGCATCCGCCATGACACAAATAAAGTTGCCCTCTTTTCTACTTTCTCTATGATGCTACCCCGCTCCTTACAAGATTCTCGAGTTCCTGTGGGCGTTTCTTCCGGGACTCGCCGTAGACAGCGGGTGTCCATGTCTAATAACATACCGCTCTCATGTGACCTTGAGGATGCACATTGAATACAAAACCCTTTCCTCATTAGTTGCGTATACACACACTCTCACAACGCACACAAGGAAAAGCAAGAAAAAATGGGTGAACACAATCCGTCGCATACAGACAAAGAAATATAGAAAGAGAGAAAAGGAGAGACAGAGAAAGATATGGAGGGAGAGAGAGAGATAAAGAGAGAGAATGAGAGACAGAGAGGGAGAGATAATGAGAGAAATAAAGAGAGAGAGAGGAGAGAAAGGAGGAGAGATAAACAGAGAGAGGGGAGAGAGAGAGAGAGAGTAACATTAAAGGGATCGTATAGTTTTGGTTGAGACCTAATTTCAGGTTTCTAACATTTTTTGGTGAGATAGCATGAGAAACCTCATATGAAATATGAAAGAGCATGTGATTCTATGAGGAATTCAACGTTTATTTGGTGAAAATTGGTTTTGAAATGGCTGAGATATCCACAAAAAAAAAGCGCGATTCTAATAAAGTGTGGGACCCACACTTTTTTACGATCGCTTTGTTCTACTTTGTTTTTGGATGTTTCAGTCATTCCAAACCTGATTTTCATCAAATAAACTTTGAAGTCCTCTTAAAATGGTATGCTCTGTACTATATCATAAGTGTTTTCTTGGTATCTCACAAAAAGTTAGAAGCCTAATTCTCATCTCCACCAATATTGTACCATCCATTTAACTCTTTGTACGTTTGTGTTTGTTCGTGTGTGAGTCACGGAAAACTCATATCAATACAACCGCCAAAGGCGCTCATGGGACGCCGTCTTACATGACATTGTGACTTTTAAGTAGGCCTGGGTCATACAGATTTCGTCGTACAGTTTTCGTTCATGTTTTTCATCGATCAGTATACAACATGTGTTAATTTCATTCACCGAAATGTCATTTTTTACCGGGGGAGAGAAAGTTTGGTGATTAACAGTTCGGACCATTGTCCCGGGGAAGATGAGTATAAAATGACATTTCCTTATTTTTTGACGAAGGAATATTCTGGTTGACCTTTAGTATGTTCAATCTATAAGTTTCGATTCGCCGAGGAAAATTAAGCCCAAGAAAATTTCCCTAACTATATGTTTGTTTATCTAGGTTCTTGTTTCGGGGTTTATGTTTTTTTTTTTAAGTTTTTGTTTTGTTTTGTTTGTTTGTTTGATTGATTTTTAGTTGTTGTTGTTGTTGTTGTTGTTTAGTCTATATACGCCATGAATATGAACTAATTTAACGCTGAATGAAAGATGCAGAAGGTGAAAAAAGGCTACAAAACAACGTTTGTATATCAATGTATATTGTGGCATCATGAGAATGATATCAAATCACATTCTTTCTCACCTCACCATCCCCCCTGCTCAATCCTACATGTTCTGTTAATAGTAAACCAGGAAAGCTTGAACCATGTAATCACTTTCGTCTTAATGTATTGCATCTCGTTGCATCTCGTTGCATCTCGTTGCATCTGTGCGTACACAGACAGTCAGATGTAAGATACATAATGGACAATAAATTTGTCGAGTTGACATGAATTTGTCACCAGAGTTAGGGTGATATGATCAAAAAATCGACCTGCCTTATTAAAGATAAAAGTGTCAGGGGTTTGTGAGAAAGAGGGACAGAAAGACAAGTAGATACGCTTATGATAATTCCTTCATCCAAGGTCTTCGCAGGATTAAACAAAGTCATTTTGTTTAAGCATTCTGCTCAAGGAAATGCTAAAAAAAAAATCAGCAAGAAAACGTTCGACTGTGTTATCTCTTCCAAACCTAACCTCCTGAACTGACGTCACAATAGTTCATTCCTTGTTCTCTTGACTTTCCGCATCATCTTCATCAATGGTATAATGCATTTTGCAGCCAATTTGTCGTTTCGTGTGCGTTCACCTAATGCAGCACCTGCGCGCCAGGACAAAGGGTGCCACGTACAGCGTCTCACCGAGCGAAAAGGTGTCCGCGCGAAACGCACTTTGATAACATCACTCTTCGCAATATCGTGCTTTCCCTTCACGTCTTATCTGCTACGTTTATTTTGCACGTTGTCAGCTAATGTGTAATGGCGATGCGTGAATCAACTGAAGCAAGCAATAGACTATTTGGGATGTCATACCTCGATGATATCACGATGTTGGTTTTGGCTTTCGAAGCCTAACCTTTTCATAGCTCAAGGGACTTTGTAAGCACGTGAAATGCGTGAATTCCCAAAGATGTTACAGATGTATACGTGCGCTGACCTTAGACATGTTTTAAAAGTAAAAATTCCCGGTTAGATGGATACAATCTGCAGTTTGGTCGACGCAGAAGTTCTATAGTTTTATCCCCGTAATCTTTATGCAGGCATGCATCCATTCATCTATTCATATTTAACCAGTTATTTTAAGTAAATTGACATCATTCAAATTGTGGGTTAACCCTGGTAAAACAGCTACATCAAAAACAACAACAAGAATCCGTCTTATTGTTCTCTCATTGGTTTGTTTAACAACTAGAGTAGTTCATTGTATTATCGTTGTTATTTTTCAGTAATGAAAACATGACGAAAATGCGAACAATATTCTCTGGAATACAGAAGAGGAGGAGGGTGAAGGTTATGACGGCTGTACGACTCACGTAAGCGAACTTCCTATAGCTACGGCACTGAACCAGTAAAATCAATACGTGCTTGCCACATAATAGGCCTCTACACATGATGATGATGATGATGATGATGATGATGATGATGATGATGATGATGATGATGATGATGATGATGATGATGATGATCATGATCATGATCATGATCATATGATGATCATGGTGGTAATAACGATAATGATGAAAATGATGATAGTCATAATGATAATACTAATCATAATAATGACGATGATGATAATGGTAATGATTATAAGAATAACAACTATGGTAAAAACAACAATAAAGATAACTACAATGATAACAATAACAACAATTGTAACAATCTTAACGAAAATGATAATAATGGTACCATCAAAGTAATACAAAAATCTCTGTATAGCATCAATCTTCGATTCTAATGCAAATGGTAGGATAAATGTATTCTTAATAGATAACGGATGGACAGGAGTGTCATTGGTACAAATATGTATTTCCCATTTCCTTTGTCCCATATTTTCCGGTTCCGTTTCCGAGTCATACACAATACGTGCGTATGATACTCTTCTCGCTAAATGCCCTTAAACTGACTTCTGTAATTGTTTGCCACTTCTCACACAACGATGTGACAGTACTGCATGCAACAAAAATTTAATGGTCTTTGATATTTGCACAACAAAGCCTAAATAGGACTTTTGCACAAAAACCCCACAACAAGAACTGAAACTCCTTTATACTATTTTATGCTATATCGATACTATATTCAAAGGGAGACGTCGCTGATACAGATATTGCATTGTTTTCCTGTGTAGAAATGAAAAATGGCAGACGCTAGAACTACGCTCTCTGCACGTGTTGAGGATAATTCCATGTGAAGGAAAATTGTTGATAACAACGTTAATTGGGAAGATGACCTGCAGAGTTTCACGTGGTGCCATCTAAGATTCAACATCTCTTGAATTTAAATCTGTTTTCATCAAACTTGCTTGACAGTGTGAAATAATGAGTTTTTCTCATTTTTTTTTATACATATTTTGACATGAAAGCAAGAGATTATTAAGCAGAAGGGTGAAGAAAATAATGAGGTATGACTTTTTTTTCAATATGTCTGCCCTTTGTGCAAATGAAATTTGTAAAATGGCAGCTGCTGATCTAAACCTTTAACAAACATACTTTTCCCGACATGTTTGGTAAAAATGTAAATCAGCAGTTGCGATCTAACAAATTTCATTTGTACAGAAGTGTACAGAAGACCAACATATTGAAGAAAAGTCATACCTCATAGTATGACATGGCATTCCTTATTGTACGTGAAGACGAGTAAAAATATGAATGTCATCAAAAATGTTTATTAAAGTAGCAGAAACTCGGGTAACAAACGAGAACAATATTAAGATGCGGAAAAAGCTGGGGTGGAGTTTAGAGTTCTCCTTGCTCTGTAATCATCCTGAGAAACTAGGCTTCCGGTGTCAGGTGTTATAGATGACGAATGTTTTTCCGGATCATTACGGAGTTGTTACTCTACCTGAATATCGATATAATAAGGATTGGTTTTCTTATTCTTGCTTGAAAATTGACCGGACCTTGGGGCAAAACAGGAAGAAAAATAAGTAATGACTTTTCCTCGGCTTTCATTGTGGATTCCTTGCTGGAAAGAACATAATGTCTTGTGTGCTCACAATGTATTCACATAGTCGACTATGTGAAAACGCTCGAATTTAATAATGTGAAGATAATTGAACACTGTGGTGGGGTTTTTCACACATTGTTTTAATAGTAATTTTCATTTTTCACAATGGAAATTGATAATTCACTCGAATTTAGCAGTATGAAAAGATTTCACACTGTGTACATAAATGTGTCCCCACTGCGTTTCACACAGTGCTTCACACTGTGGAAACTGTGTTCTTTTTAGCAGGGTTCAGACGGTAACTCGCCTAGAGTGCAGTTGTACAAAACCTTCAAACATTTTTTTTTTCTACGCAATGACAGTCAAATGGTTTTCCGTTTGGCGGATGACATTACCGAGCAAGTGTAACTTTTTCCTGCTCTGTGTACAGTGCGAGCTCGATTCATTAGCTGGCTTACGTTTCCCCCACACATCTATTAGTCCCGCTTGGATACATCAACAAAACACTTATTGCAAGCATTAAAGCGAATGTTCGTAATGGCAGAAACAGCCGGAGAACTCAAAGTGACATCCTTCTCCTAAAAATCTCTAGAGGGAGACTCTTGATCGCAGAGAAATTATGTCAACTCGATGTTCGCTGCAGGGAACGTTATAAGGTTTAGTTTTCCTATACATCATGCACATGCCGATGTGTTAATATGACTCTAAATAATTGTATTTAGAGAGAATCAATATCAGAATATTTTTGTTGCTTGTTTCCAACAGATCACAAGAGATAATTACCAAGAATGATTTTTTTTTAAACGTCAACAGCATTATCACCTTACCTTTTATCAATTCGTCTATTAGGGTAATAGCGATAATTACCAGTGTTATTATAACTATCATCGCATGCTCTGGTTTTCATCCATGATATCAAAACATCATCTTAAATTTTCCATTTCCATTTTTCCACTTTTTCATCTTACACTTTCCCATAGGCCCTGTTCTGTAGCGGTCTCCGAACAGTCTGAGGGACAGTACCAGTTACTGAGTAGTGCATGTAGTAGTCTTGGTGCAGACTCCTTAACGACCAACAGTGGTTTGTGCCTGCAAACTAACGATCTGGCAACCCCTTTCCCGACCAGATATTTTGTTGTTGTTTTTTTTTTATTTCTTTATCATGTACACCCATCATAGGACGTTCTTTCATATCAAGTTTGGTCTATGGGCTCCACGGGTTAAATTGCCCCCGACCGGGGGGGGGGGGGGAGGGGGGCTCTTTTGGTGGGGCGGGGGGGGGGGGGTCCATGGGGGACGAACCCGCTCTCAGGGACCAGGCTGACGCGCACTTTGTTAATGAGAAGGGTGGCCCCAGCAAGGGGTCAAAACTTTTGGGCCTGATGGGGTAAATTGAGTGGTCGCTGGCTCTTGCCCTATTTGTACACTAAAACCCTGTTTTTAACAGACTGACCCTTACCCCAACAACGACGGGACAGCGTCCGGAGAACAAAATTCCCCTCTTCGGGCAATGAAACCGCAGGAGAGAAAGAGAGAGAAGAGGGGGGGGGGGGAGGGGGGGGGGCGTCTCAACAGCCACACACCGAAAATCTTCTCCCGGTAAGTTTCAAAAGGGGGTTTGGTTTTAATACAATCAATGCACATAATATAGGTGAGTGGTGTGTCATTTTGTTCGGAATATTGCGCATGGATGTTGAATGAACCAAAGGAATGTTACCGCGAGAAAGTGTTAACAGTGGGGTTGTCGGGATAATGGCCGGGTAATGTCCTAGTAACCTTGACAAAACCTTCGATCAACATTTTGCGAGGACTGTTTTAACAGGCGGGGTTGGGGGGGGGGGTGCCCGGATGTTGTCGCTGTAACTCTGGTTTGAAAGGCTCCGTAAAAAAGGGGACGTCATTTGAATGTACATGTCATCATTTCCCACTTGAACAGGAAGTTGTGCCAATGTCCGCATTACAAAGAAAAAAAAAAGCACGGCTGTCAGATTGTAATTCGATTGTCCAACCACTTTGTCTTATACTTTGTTGACCATAGGGGCGATAGTGATGGTTTTGTACGTTTTATTTCTTCATTAGTGTCATTATCTGATTACGTTTGAGGTAGAAACCATCTAATGTAATCATGACAATCCGAACCCCACTAATTATTTGCTTTATTGCCTTGATTGTGTACCTACATACTCAACATTTCAAGGTGATATCAACACTCGGGGATGAGGAAGTGTTTCCTGTCCTAATCATATTACTGATTTTCTGGAAGATAATGCAACTTTGCAAGTATAGCTTAGTTAAAGTTATCACGATTGCTGTAAAGCGTTATGATCAACTAAATAAAGCTAGAACACCACAATCTTCCATGCCTCCATTTCACATCCCTGACAAGCGAAAAGCAGTCAAACATAAAATGACGTCTCACAACTAACTTATAGATGGAGGAGAGAGAGAGAGAGAGTGAGAGAGGAAGAGGTTGATGTGTATGCTGAAGAATGAAATACAAATCACAAACTCTTAGAACTACACCACGTGGCCACTCGGAGTGGTTCCGTTGCATTCACTTCAACAACGGATGGTTGAATACCCGTATGATGTGAAATTCCCTTCATTAAAATGTCAATGACCACTTCATATCCTCTGCCTATCGCTTGTCTTGAGCCTACGGCTCGTTCCGTCGCACATTAAGTTTATTCCATCTTAAGTGCCAAACTTCGTCTTTAACTCAAACAGAATAAGCTGCTAGAAGGAGAAATGAACGAGATTGCCATAATTCTTCAGACAGCCATTTACATTTGGATAATAACAATGAACTGCTGGCAGGCATTAAAGTTTGTTGTTTTTTTTTTTTTACATCAGGAAACTGCATTAACCTCCGTCATGATAAATCGGGGAAAATGCGTGCACTTTCGAGAATTTTTCAAGACAGAATTTCGAATACGGGATGAGACTCAGACTCTCGGTGTATGAACTATGAGAGAGTGTTTGTCTGAGAATTGTTCATTTTAATCCATCTAGGTCTCCTTCCCGCTACCAGCAATTTTTATTTTGTAGTTATGCATAATATGTAAAACAAAAAAGGCACTATAGGTACGCTGAACAATTGTGACCGTGCACCTCAAAACGAACATAAAGTCGCACACACTGATTTTGCGTGAGGACTGAAAATAAGTGAAATGGGTCAACCTAGCCGAACTTGACTTTTTCATATTTTCTGAAAGAGCGGGTCTTCTTTTACGTTATACTAAAATATGGTATCATAAAACGGGCAGACAGGTGTGTTTTTTAGCAGTTTATCTCGAACATTTTTGGTAGAATAGTGTGATTAGGTGTGTCTTTAGAATCCCTTTCATTCTGAAAAACCTTGTCCACACTCTTCACTTTCAACTCTAATAACTTTTGAAAGGTTATTGCTACTGCTTTAAAAGTTGGTATTAATTATGGACAGAATGTGTTAATGAGGCATGTTTAATTTCAGTTTAATCTCATAATTCCTTCATTGTTGTTACTGTGGTGGTTTACTTCCTGTTTTTTTGTCCCATTCATCGCACAGCCAGCACGGTTTGGTAAAGATTAAGCGTTTGAATAGACACTGTACTTCAGAGCCTCTTTTCTCAGTTCACACTTTTCCTGAGTTTGTGCTTTCTTTCCAATATCTAGATAGGTTGGGAGAGTCCATTTGATTTGAGTTATACATCATTTTAAAGCTTAAAGTCTGCTCTTTCGGAATATGGTCTTAACTAAAAATTCATGTCTGGCGACTTTTTGTTTGTTTTGAGGTGCAGGGTCACAATTACCTGTGCAGCCCCAAAGTATGTAACATTATAAATGAAGAAATCCCCAACTGTTATATCCATTAATACTTACACTTAAAATATACCGTTTAATCATTTGTCACATTGTGACACTCACACTGTGAAATATTGCATCACGAAAGGAGGCTTTAAAGTTTGGGGTCTATCTAGGTGCTAAAATCTCACTTTGCTCTTAGCAATGAATAGAACAAATAACAGGGTATAAAACTCCATAGCAACCGTTATAAAGGGATTACCAAACTAAACTGAAAGTTTACACACTCACTTAGTACTTTTTATCCATGACTGGTACTAACTTTCAATGAAGTAGTATTAAGTGAAAAATGAAGGATTTCTTGATTTCCGAATCCGTGAATCCAAGTAAATCCAAGTTCAAGAACTAAAAAGGGGGAGGGCAATTTCTCGTTCGTTTTATGAATCCAGACTTGAGAATTATATCGAAGAAGAAGTGCTTTTTGAGGATATAGAAACTCTAAAATTGACTTTAGGTTGATCTATTTCTTCTTTTAAATCATCACTGAAAATCAGGTCGTTTGACATTTTGTTCGTTTTATGATGCACGGTCAAAGTTGCGATGATATTATATCATAGTGGTGTATACATCAATATTTACCATTAATCATTTACTTGTCAGCAGAATTGCAGTATTATGATTATATTTTTTATGAACTAATTTTTTTTTTCTTAATCCATTATCTGGATAACCAACCAAATACTGAGTCATGTATTCTAATTAAGATCAATCAACACTAAAAAACAAAAACAAAAAAAAAAACCCAACAACAACCAGGTTTTTGTTTTCTTTACCTCAAATGGTAATCACGCGGTTGAGGTTGTTTCTGGTCATCTGCAAAACGCCACTTTGGTAACTCACCGACAGTCAATCTATCTCACTATTTTGGATACATCTAGAATTTGGCTGAGATTTTCTTCGTCATTTATTTTAAGATTCAAAGTTATAAACGCAGCCTCGACAAAAAAAAAAAAACAAAAAACAACAACAACAACTTAATCATTCCAAAAGTAGACTTGCTTGAAAGATATTGTTGATGGTAATCTAAGACCTCCTAAACTGCAAAATACCAACTGTATAACAAATGACTTAAGAATTATTGGATACCGTCGAAAATTAATCATGACAGATTTCTGAGGAACTGAGGATATTGGTTCTTTAACACATTACATCTGTCAATAATCACTAAGGTCTCTCCTTTCACTTGCGATACCAAATGGAATTATAGAATTCCAAATCCTTTAAACCATGCAAAACATACAGATGAAATTGATATAGATATGATACAGAGAAAATGACACTGGTGCAACGATAAGAATTTCGGGAACAAATGAAACTTAGGACAACAATTATTGATAATATCAACAAAAGAATGGCGAAGAATGCATAAGAAATCGAGGACGGGAAAGCCTGATGGAGAAAATAGAATGCATTGGTTTTATATTCTAAAGTAAAATACATAAATTGGTGGGCTTGGTGCACACGACCTAGGAAAGAATATACTACATATCATACTTCCGCACTAGTTCAACTCCACACACTATTTGTTACTCTAGGATATCCATTGTGTGCGAGTGCGTTTGGGGATTGTTTGAACTGTCTATCTAGATATAAACAAGAATTAAAGAGTCATTTCGGCAACAAAGAACTTTTGCAGTGGAGCTATATTTCTCTGATTACATTTTCAGAGAAAGTATGGGTGTATGAAATAGGCGTCACGGACATAAAATGATTGGAAAACAAATTGGCACTAGTTCGTTTATATGTGCATCACCCCCCCCCCCCCCATATCCTGGGATAGGTAACGTAAACCTACAATGTTAGAGGCTTATTAATGGCTTCATGTCCTAGTAAATGAAGTATAAAGAGAGAAGACGACAATACTAAAGAGTCGTCCTTGGAGACAATATAATATCATAAAATTTGCAAGTAAGTATGAAGGACTGATTGTGCGGGTTTTTATGGATGTTCTACGATGTATTTTTCAAGGTCCATTTTGTTTCTTTCTTGTTTCTTCCACTCACCAGCTTACAAGAGCTTACTCGCTGCTTCAGTCTTATACTGTTTATTTACCTTTGCTCTTTATAAAAAAGAAAGAACAGACAAATACCCTCTTAGTCTGGATTAATTGTTTACTAGTTTTATGCAATGGAATTTTATCAAAATCATCATCCAAACAAATGTATATTTTTCTTTATTTTTTTCTACTGATTTTGCAAAGGTGGAATGTTCCCTTAAGAGTAGTGACTTTTAACTTGTGTAAGCAGAGTCATTCACGTGCTCATTTTCTTGCTGTATCATTCATTTTCTTTACATCAAGGCCAATGTTATCAAGGATTTATTGCCTAATAGGGTTATATCATTCACACACTACTTTCCCACTACTTTCCACTTCTCTCCATGATGTCGCAGTTTAAACAACATATGTCCTCGGGGTATAGGAAACGTGGCATAAATAAAAGAGGAAATGAGAGAGAGAGAGAGAGATGGAGAGAAAGAGAGAGAGAGAGAAACAGACAGAGCGAGGGAGAGACAGAGAAGGAAACTTTTTTTTTTCAGTTTGCAAGCGACTGTTAACGGCTAAGTAGAAACACTATAGTTTCTATCTCGGTTCAAAGAAAACACTGTGGAATTGATGTGTGCATGTCAGTATTTGTTTACGGAAAGGGAATTTGTACGACTATGGGAAATATAAAGCATAACAGACATGACCAAATAAACATGTTGTTGCTGTCCACAGATATAATACTGTATCGTAAATTGCTCTTATTGTTCAAGGGATTAGCCTCTGCAATGTTATCATTGTTCCAGAGGATCCTGTCATATATTACATCACTGATACACTATACTATTGCCAAGTACCCATTTTCTCACCTTGGTCACGAGGGACATCATGGTAAAAAAACACAAAGCAAACAAACAAACAAACAAACAAACAAACAAATAAACAAAAATCTCATTCATGGACGTAAGCATCCGGCAGAACTCGAGATCTCCGTTGGAAAGTATAATCCACTATGCCACAGTGCCTTCATACATGTTCATAGTAAAACAACGAACATTCACTCAGTTTTCTAGTAGGAATCCTATTGCTGGAAAAGGTCCTTCCTCCATTACCGGCGGTTTAATGGGTTGTTGAAGAAAGACATTAAGTTGAAAGTTTGTTATTGGATAACTGATAATACATTATGGCGTAGGTAGAGATTGCCATTAGAAATGAAAGAAGTACGCGTATATTGTCGTCTTGACAACTTCTGTGGTGATCTTTGCCAACACGTCAGCATACTAGATAGCGCCCAGTCACCATGTCTTTTTAACTGCGTGATAAAAGATTTCTGCCTATCAGTTTAATTGACTGCCTTATGGCAAATTCGACGAATGACGTAACATCAATTTTTTGATGGGATCAATCGGTACAGAAAACAAGGCAGATTTCGAATCGGAGCCGAAGAACGAAAATCTTTCGCGGAAGTTTGAAAATACGGTGTTCTTCATAATTTCCTGGGCTGTAGGTTACTATATGCTACAATATTTTATGACCTTAGTCAATGATGAGGGGGCCTCAGATGGGATATGGGCACTGCATCTATAGAACGAGTACGCAAGCTGGTGTTCCAGGCCTAAATCAAGAATTGTTCTCAGTGTTACGTATATACAACGACCACACAGACAGGCACACACATACCGGCAAAAAAAAAAAAGAAAAAAAAAAAATGAAAAGAAAAGAAATGGTACCAAGGCCTATACCTCAAGGTAAAAGGCAGGCAAATCCGGTAATGGTTTTCAGGATTAGTGTTAGAAGACCTCCCCTCCCTCCCCCCCCCCCGCAAAAATAGAATTAAAAAAAAAAAACTGTATTTAGGCCAACTGAAGTTGAACTGGAGGCGAAACTATTCTTTTTTTCAGTGCTGTGTATTGTCGTGCTGCAAAAGTCATTATGGACCACATGTGGTGGCCGCAGGAAGGAAGTGATTGGTTCGGTTCAATACTGCAGACAAGAAAATTACGCATTCGAAAAAACATGTCATCAAAAAACACTGTGTAGTTCGCCTATAAGTGGTCTATTTTGTAACATGATTCTTAGAGCGAGGACAAAATAAGCGGCATTTCAGTGTACGCCATTGGGTTTGGTGTCAATCGGTCATAATGAGTAATTTTTCTCTACAAGAGCCTTTTGAAATACATCCGTCCGGACATCATACGCACATACCGAAGTAGCATTAGATATTGCGGCCTGATTCAAAAAGGCAATCCTATTGTAATGAGTCCACCACTCAATTTGCCTAAAAAGATCGTTATTCCAAAGGTTCGTTTATCATTGTTTATTTGAAGATGAAATAAGATTCGTTATTCCGAAGGCTACTTAATCCGAAAAATGAAATAAGGTCGACAATCCGAAGATGAAAAGAAGATCCGCATACACGAACCTTCGGAACAACAAACCTCATTTCGTTTTCGTAGTAGAGAACCTTCAAAATAATGAACCTTATTTTATTTTCAGATTAACAAACCTTCATTTCATTTCGAAATAATGAATCTTCGGAATAATGAACTGTAACCACAAATCTGATGAACTATCCAATAGCTGTCAGCTCTTGCTTCTTATACCCCAATTCAACAGAGACTTTTTTTTTTCTAATCGGTCACACATCGGAAGCAAAGATTTTTGTTTCCGGCCACTCACGGAAGTACATGGGACCGCAGTCTGATGAATCCGGTTTGTGTCAATCAACTACATGTAACATGTCAGTGTTACACATGATACGATGAGGCAAGATCGTCCGATGAGGATCACGCGCGACATGTCTGGCACTGACCTGATGGTCAACCAACACAAGTCGGATTCATTAGATTGCGATCCGATACACTTCGATGGGTGGCCGAAAGCAACAAACTTTGCTTTCGACAAATGACCGATGAGAATATATATATATATATATATATATATATATATATATATATATATATATAGGGAAGGGGGGTATCATAAGCTCTGAGAGTGGGGATGGCACTACTGCGCATGAGTTTGTCTCCATTATTTAGTTTTCATTTTGTGTGTTGGCGAAATGTAATCTTCAAGTTGCATCCTTAATTGCTGATTTTCGTAGTTAATATCTTGAATGTGGATGTACGGTTTATGCTCTCCACAAAACGTAATAATGCCTGTACATGTCTTAATATATATGGCATATCAACATGTCTGACATTTATCATAAAGGCGGATTAAATTAATTCGGTGATAAGCTACAGAACATAACTGATAACTAATTGCAATAGCGCATTCGTCTACAGTGTATGTCAACACAAACTACATAATCTAAACAATATGTATTGATTTAGAGGACGACAATAATCTTCGAGCAAAAGAAGAATGCTTCTTTGCTGTCAATTGGGTAAAAGGCACATACACGATGTGAACTTTTCCGGTGTTCTTTTGCCCTTCATGCTTAAAACATGCAGGCAAAAACACAATACCATCACATTGCCGTGTCTTCATTAATGAGTGAACATGGTGCCCATTATTACTCACTGATACTGCTCCGGCTCCCTTGAAATTTTCAGAATGTTTCGCTGCTTGGTTACAATCGTTGATTTAGAAACCAGAAACCATCTACTCCAGAAACATTGAAGAGAACATCACATTTATATGAGCTCCTACGGAACTCGGTAACACACGCCCCGCTCTCCCGTCTAAAACGGGTGAATAAATGATGTTGATCGCTAGGTAAAAACAGCCGTTGGAAAGGCGTACAAGAAACAATGCGTGATCATATAATCCCTCTCCACGTAGAGCGCACTAATCGGTCTTTCAAACAACGGTATGTGTTTGCTTAAGTTATACTTACATGCGTATAAGTTGGTGCAAGATACTTGTTTATTTTTATTCAAACAAAATGTGACAAGTAGCAGTCGGGAGGAGGGTGGACAAGCAATCTCTTAATATTTATCCCTTTAAAGTGTCCTCTACGATAATTTTATTGTCATCTGTGGGTGCCCCCCCCCCCAAAAAAAAGAACATGTAAAGGTGTTGTCAAAGGTATCGCTGGGTGTAACCTATCGACCGCTGATTTTGTTTCCTGAATGGACGAAATTCTTCATTGAATTTTTGGTACTGTACCATAGCCTTAAACATGTTATAAAGAAAAAGACAAAACTTGAATTATTAAGATACTTGTCTGTCACCTCTTGCATCTGTAAACACAAGTGCTCCTGTAAGCCTATGGACGTGTTTGTGTGTGGGCATCTGTGTGTGCGTGTGTGTTTGTATATGTGTATATTTCTGTAACGTGTATGATAATTATTATTATCATAACAATTTTCATACTACTCCATATAGCAGACTCTCTTTCAACTTTTACAAAATTCCTAAAGATCATGAGGGAGATTTTGTATAAATTGCTTAGCGTCTCTCTGAAGCCTAAGTTTATCTTGCGACATATCGGTGGTGGAACAGCAAACAGAACAGCCTCCTTGTGATATGAACAAGTGGAAGAAGAGTTAGTTAGTACTTATCAGATGAGATAAGATCTCTTGTATGTGACCGTGCATCATAAAACGAACAAAAGTCGCACTCACTGATTTTATGTGAGGACTCAAACTATGTGAAACGGGTCAATCTAGTTAATCTTGATTTTCCTTTTTTTATATTTTCTGAAATAGAAGTACTTTTTCTGCATTTAATTGTAACGTTTGGGACCATAAAACTAAGGGGAAATTGTGTTTTCAGCAGATTTTTAGAATGTCTTTTTGTAGAATAATATCATCAGGTGTGTCTTGGAGTGCCCTCATGATTTCCTAAAAACCCTTTACACACTCTTCATTTTCAACTTAATAACTTTTGAAAGGATAATCCTATACGGCCTTGAAAATTTGTTTTAGTCATGAATAGAATGTATCAATGCAGCATAATTAGTTTCAGATTAATCTGATAAAATTTTCTTTGTTGTTTTTGTTCTGAAGTTTTACATTCTGTTTTTGTCCCATCCATTGCACATAGTACGGCTCGGTAAAATTAATCGCGTGAATTGATCCAATACTTCAGAGCTTCTTTTCTCACTTTATCACATTTTCCAGAATGTGTGCTTTCTTTTACAGAATATTTAGAAAGGTTAGGAGAGTCCATTTGCACTGAGTTGTATATCATTTTAAAGCTTAAAGTCTGCTCGTTTAGGATCTGCTCTTAAAAAACAAACAAACAAACAGACATGTCTGCAACTTTTATTTGGTTTTATGATGTTGGGTTACATATAGGAATGTATACGGAGTGATAATGCTGTTCAAATAGGAAGGGTATACAGGTATGTAAGTACAAATCACATACTCCAGCCTTCGAAAAAAAAAATGCATATAGCTGTTTCAACATTACGTTCTTTCGAGAACAGATTCTATAATCGATACCTCAAGGATTTAAAAATCGCATCAGTAGCACGGCATATCAATGTCATACCAAAAGTGTATAGCTGAAGATGACAATATTCTGATAACGTTAGACAGGTGGATGTAAGGACATACCTTTGATTTGTCTTGATAGTTTGAATCTTAAACTATGTACAGCAGAACTGTTGAAAACGTTTGAATACAGCAGGACGTACTGTATCTGCTTTACAATGACAACGTGTGGCGTAAAAATTATTCCTGCCTCTACCTTTTCTCAAGGGTATTGTCACCATTTCAAACGTTGACACAAACAAAACCTGAGTGAAACAGAATGTCACACGTCACTTTACTTTGCTCTCTGCCCTTCCCCATAAGGATTTACGCTCTTTGAGCTGAGTACCTCTAACTGTTTATCCGACTCCTCTTGTTTGTGATACTAAGAGAAGAATGGGACAATTCGCCGCTCGCAATCTCCCGTCATCAGAACGATGTCCCTTTGGTGGCGGCCCGATATCCCGGATGGAACTTTCACACCACGAGGCTAAGGGGGAAGTGATAATCCAGGCTTAGCTATAGATAAAAAAGGGCTTCTCTTCAAGGACGTCTGCTGTGTGTAACAACTGGTTAGGGACCCCGAGTCTTGTTGAGAGGGCATCTCAACCACCTAATAGTGTAGCCTCCAGGGCAGAACTTGTCAAGACCTTTGCTACAAATAGTAATTTTGGTGCCCTCAGTGGCAAGGTTTTTTGTCGAATGTCTGTGACTAGCACAGCGAGGTAGGAATAATATAATGTTTTGCGACGTAAGCAGTGGTAAGTGAAGACGAGAATCAGCGAAACACTTTCCCTGTAGCATCTAAAGAAGTGCTTGCAAAAAGATAGTATGAGGTATATGTTGTATTTCATTGAGAGGAAAACGCATTGCAGTGAATGTATGCGACAGAAGTTGCATTTCAGCCCCTTAGCTGTTTGAAGGAGGAGAATTGGTAACTTTCATAATCGTTGACTATATCCTAACAGTCTCTTTCTACTCACGGACAGAATGGATTGCTATGATGAAGTGCTGTTTACGAGCCATCGAAGAAGCCTATCGTTTTTACAATACAAACCTACAATGGCCCGCGGTGACGTAGGGAAGAGATGGCGAGAGCTGATTATGGCGGAATCAGATGATTGGTTGGCTAGAAAGAAGCCTGACTTCCCCCATCGGAATCCCATCTTCAATAATTGGCAATCCCATAGTCAAAGGGCACTGGGAGAAGACGCGGAGGTAAATTCATCGGACTTTTCCTGAGGGTTGAAAAATTTAGGAAAAGCATTCATATATCAACGCTGTGGCCACTTCGGATTGATTCGAAGAATGGGAACTCGAGGAAAAGAGAAGATCAAGAAAGACGAGAAAACGAATGTAATGTAGAATAAGAACAGGAATTGCATGTACAGGTATGTAATTATTTGTTTTTTGGTTGGTAGAGGAGATTGTGGAACGAAAAAAGAAATTGTCTCTCGTAACTCTGCCTCACATTCTTCTTACCTTCTTGATATTCAAAGAAACAAAGACTATAGATATAGTTCAAAGATTAAAGAGATCATCACTAAGCTCCTTCCACCTTTCCATACTTGCCTATAAACTTTACTTCATTGAACGTTCACACTCAATGATATATAGATTCCTTCCTGAAATATCACTGCTAGGGAAACATATTTTACATCCCTCGCACTATGATGCCGATTGTGTGTGTCAGATCCTTTGACATGGCGGGCGTACATATTTATTTATGGCCTGGGGACAAGACACATGAGTAGGAGAAATTCGTCTTCAATGCCTCCATGCTTATGTTACGGATAATTTCCTGTGGGAGAAACTGAATCGCTGACAATCAATAGTGATTTATGGAGCAAGCAGCAAGCCGACGAGCCTAGCTGGGACAGTGCGCATCTACGGCCAAGAGTCTGCATCAACCACGACGCTGGCCTGCGTGGCAAACCTAGTCAGTGGTTGGGAAGATTTGTTTGGAACAATAACATTCTCCGGAGTTGAAAGTCAACACAACCATCGTTGACTTGTCTCGATTTCGTTACTTCGCCTGTTGTTTGTCTGTGACTCATTCAAAAACAACCAAATGTTCATCACAGTTAAACGATTCGCTCTTCTGCAGGAATTGACGATAAAAATGTGACGCTTGCTTTACTTAGGACAACTGACCCCACACAGGTGAAACCGATGTCACACTGGATATTTTATAGTAATGATACGGGAAACAAAGATGTGTCAATTGACTTTATCGAATTGGGCTTTCGATGAGAAAGTAAAGGGAGTGTTTTCAATCGACTACTCCAGGATGTTTCTTTAGCCCAAATAACGTCTGGGCAATCACTGGCATATCGATACGAGGAGACGCTTTTTATTCCAATCTTATTTCATTTCCATTTTATGCTAAGATATAGAGAGGAATTTTTACAGGCGACCAAACTCACGCCTTCACAGCAGAGTACCAGTCTCAATTACCCGTTGAGGGTTTACGCGCGTTCACACAGGCAGTCCATTCAAGCTATCCGTAGTCAACGAATGGCGTTTCGTATTCGTCCCAAAAGTGTAACATAATAATCTATGGCGCGTGTGAACAACGCTTGGTCGTCGAGCAAGGAATCAGATCTGTGGTTTGAGAACAGTCGTTCCTGCCTTGTATACCTGGTCTCCCATGAGTGATTACCGGGACAACCCTCCTTCCGGTATTGCATAGCGGTATATACATTGAAAGTATCTTCCTCCAGATTTCGGTGGTTTATATTTCAACTGCACTAGTTCGGGTCACCTCAAGTCATTGGCTAGTTGAAGTCATAGTAGCGAGCCTACTGCAACAGATCTTTAGAAAATTTGCGATTTCAGGAAAAAAAAGAACAGTTCGGGTCACCTAAAGTTCCTGGCTGGTTAAATTCATATAAGTAAAATTCTGGCAGTAGAACCATATTTATAAACAAACTTTTGATGCCATAAAAAATGAGGACAGTCTCCAGACAGTTTGTATTGGAGCCGTAATGCATAATTTTGGTGTCTTTAGTCACGATTCTCAGCGAAACTAAGGCCCAACCAATTGCTGGAGTCTCCAGCAGTTCTGTTCTGTCTCCCATCATTCTCTTCGCCTTCTTTTACTGGAGACGAGCTGTAAGAATCTACAAAAATCTGATAGATTCGAACAGATGCCACGACATTTGTTTTTATGGTGGTGCCACTGCATGGGCAAGTTGCTTACAGAAACACGAAAGTGGTCTGTGGCAGAAAGGTTTCAAAAGTTAATTTCTTTCGATGTGAGATAGAATTTGTTTTACCTCAAGTGTTTTAATTAGCAGAACTTGCCTGGTGGTCAGCTTCAATAGTCCATCCCAGCGATGACAGGGGGGGGGGGGGGGGATAAATCGTGAAACCTTTCAATGCATGGGGGTATTACTGGTATATAGAACACTTCAACTTCTTCCTTTTTTTTTCTTTCGGCAAATGTGTAAAATAGATCACGTCAGTATCAACTTATTGTCCATTGAGTGTCTCGGTGCTAAGAAACATCCTATAGAGAGGCGAAATCTTGAGTAGATATGAAACGACCCCAAAAGGCTTTCAATGCTCGCGTTACAACAATCTATAGGTGGATGGAACATTACACATATTGTACTTACAACTAAACTTGTGAAGGTTTTTAGATGACTTTCTTTGCTTTTATGAACATACACAAGAAATCCACCACAATGATAGAAGCAGACAACGTATTAGTTCGTTTTTATGACATCATTGTACAAGTATTTCTTTATCATGAAATTCTTGAGTTGAATTATTTTTGTGATGCTCTGTATTCACTGAACTTAAAATCAAGTGGTCAAACGGAAGCAGATCGGTACTCTGTTGCATCGCAAGATTCCTTTCATGGGATGTGCTTGAAGTGAACTCGATCAATGCTATGAAAAGTGTCACGAATGAAACCTAGAGAAATGGTAGAGAGAGAGAAAAAAAAAGCTTGGCAAGAAGGCACACTGAATATAGGTTACACGATGCCTCAGATGGAATCGAATTTGCCTGATTAAAAGTTGCGGAAACTGTCAATTCATTGATTATGCCTACTCTTCAGGGGGGCTAAACGAGTGTACGTTACACGTCTCAGATAGGCGATAGGCACTGGGCAATCTGCAGGATTTTTTGTTGGCTCAAACTACAGGAGAAATTCCAGTGTTGTGCTAACTCCTGAAACTCTCGATTGATCATATTATCTTTTTTCTATCTTTATTAAGTAGGGAGAGAAAATGAAAATGCTTTAGCAAAAGCTTGCTTTATTTTGCTATAACAGAACGACTTTCTGCTGTGGCCATTAGATGTGCTTTTGAAGCAGGTCCCAAGGGTAATATTCGATATTCCGGAGGTTCGTTATTTCGAAACACACACATTCTGTATACCTAGATATCCAGTCCGAGAATAGAATATAGGGCTCGTTAGCATCTGAACAATGTGGCATTATTCTGAAGGTTGGTGAATCCAAAGGTTCGTTAGTCCGAAAAAAATAAACCTTCATTCGCAATAGCGAGCTTTACATAGATATCGGATTAACCTACTTTCAGAATACCAAATATTTCTCAAGTTTTGCCTAACGAAATTTTAGAATAACTCATCTTATTTCATTTTCGGATTACTGAACCTTCGGAATTACGAACCTTTTTTCTTTCCGGACAAACAAACCTTCGGATTATGTAAACGAACCTTATGACATTTTTGGACTGTATAACCTGAAGAACAACGAACCTTCTGAATACCAAAATGTTACCCATCCCCATACGACGTTTGGCTGTATGAATTGAGTCATTGGTATGAAGGCTTGTTAGACACACCTTGAGCAAGCAAAGTAACAAATCTATGTTGATCATTCCACATGTTCTGTTCAACAAGCGCTACAAGCATCGTTCAAGGGTGAGCAAAATCTATATTTCGCAATATCAAAAGCCTAAAGCGGGAAACGTGTTGAAGCTGGAACAAAATATTTATTAGACATACCCTTTCAGAGGCTCGTTTAAATGATCCTTACTTAGTCCTTTGCGTTCCACATTTTATCTCCTCTCTGTATGTAGGCCTACGTATGTGAAATTTCGTAATACTTTGACTGATTGCCACAAAATGGGTTAAACGTTGCCTGAGAGAACTACTTTGAGAGAACTACTTTACTACTACTATACCCCTTGATGGTTTCATTCTACAACAGCCAATCAAAATGCTGTAAAACGTGATCCTTAATGTATATGTTCTAAAAAGAATTATTGACTTAGTACTACATAAAGATAAAAAAAAACAAGTTAAGAAGTCATGCCTTTGCTCATTCTCTTCTCAAATAATAGTAACGGCGTTGTAAGCACAAAAGTCATAATACATTATGCAGAAAATGCCTCATCATTGCTAACAATCTTCTACGAATTTGTATCTCATCGAATGATTTTGAATACCATCAGAAAATTAGAATGCAGCATTATTTCTTCCTGAATTATTTCGCTACAGAGATATCAAACCACACAAGAGTAGTGATAATACGGGGATCGAAAGAGTGAGTAGGACAAATAAAAAGAAAACTTTACAATCAATACATATCCAGCGGAGCAAAAGGGCATGTAGTGTTATTTTTCTCTCTGTCGATTTACAGGTCTCTACATGAGTGTGTGTGAGTGCGATGTGCGTATGTGTTTGTATGTATTATGGAATTAGGTTATGGGGTTCGGCCAATTTCAACACTGCAAGGCCTCAAATTACTTGGTACAGTTAGCTTGTGCGCTTGGCCGTAATACAATTGTTTCAAACTGTACGATCGATTAAATGCATAAGATGAAGAAGAAAACGCATTGCATGTTTTGCCGTTCAAAGACGATTTCCACCCGCTGGAGCATAAAATCGACCTGAGCTACATAATTGGATCTGGATTCAACAGAACTTAGCTAAGTCAATACTTGGGACCAATGGAACATAGTAAAACATTTAAGAAATGTATAAAAGCTAAGAAAACAGTAGAGGATGGTGTGATTATTTTAGTTGTGAAGGTGTATAAGAACTCTAGCGTTTTGAAGAAAAAAAAAGCGTATAGTTTCATTATAATTCTTGTAAACGTAAATGTGGAAGATTGAGTTAGATTCCATAAAGCAATAGTTCCCGAATAATAATGACATCAGCGAATTCCAATGCTTTATGATATGATGATCTATATGTCTCCACCCCCCCCCTCCCCCCCCTCCCCCCCCCCCTCCCCCCCCCCTCCCCCCCCCCTCCCCCCCCCCCCCGAAGGAAGCCATCTCGGTCGATGCCTTCTTGTCTGATGAAGAAAAGTGCCAAGTCATTTTTGATTATTTAAGTAATCTCGATGAATTATGTGACATGCTTATACCATTGTTGCTCCATAGAGAAAATTATACTTCTACACTATATTGACATTAGATAATACACTATATAGCAATCGATACTACTGTATATGGACGTCGCTACCCCTTCAAGCTTAGAATATAATGCGACAATGCAGTATAAAACAATAATCATGGAAAAGAATGTTCTTAATGTCACAAGAGTCATCATCAAAACCTGGTAATAAATGAACATTGATGAATTTATATGAGGAAGGCACTCGAAAGAGGTAATTAGAAGTCATTACACCCACAACGTGGCGGAAGCATTAAAGATAATTGAATCCCAAGCAATCAATTACTCATAAATAATTCCATATGATCGTAATGGAGTTAATAATTTGACAACCATATTTTGGAATGCAGTTCGCTTACTGGTGCACATATATATGTTTATAGATATGTATGTATATATATAATATATATATATATATATATATATATATATATATGAAGAGTTTGTTTGCAAAAACCGATAAGTCCATATTTGCCAAATGGAGATAATTGCGATTAAAGGTCAAGAAAAATAAAGAGAATAATAAGAAAATTTTTGCTTCTTTTGACTGTAACTTCAAAATTATACCATTATATGTAGTGACCAATATATCATTTAAACGGTATTATTTTGTACTTTATGACAGAGATCGTACTTCAAAATCTTCAAAAATGGACTTATCGGTTTTTGCAAACAAACCCTTCATATATATATATATATATATATATAGGCCTATATAATGTGTGTGTTTGTGTGTACATAATGTGGGTACTTGTGTATACATGTAATACCGTAAAGGCAATATTTAATTTCAGTTAACATGTAGGATCCTTTGCTCATGCTTGTTTCCATGATTTAGCGGAGTCCCATTGTCTTAACCTTGTCATCGTGTCTTAATAAGTGATAACAGTCTATACTACGAATCAGCGCAGGTTACGATTTATCCAGGTGCAGACATGACCACAGATATCGATTTAAAAAAAAAGGAAAACTAGATCTCTCTTCCGTTAAAGTGAGGTGGATCCTTAATCAATTATATTCGATATCGTTATATTTTGGGAAAAGTCCAGGATTGCTTTTCAAACTACAGAAAATCCACAGCTTTACAGAAAATGAAAAAAAAAAAAAACACGTTTCGTTAGCAACCTTCTGCAAAAGGGACAGTAAGATGGTTACAGGTAACATCACACCTGGAGGGGGAAAATCTCTTCTTGAGATGGTAAAATTTACGACTTCGCCTATATTACAAACATTTCGGTGCTAATTATCAATATGTAACCATAGTCATCAAGTCATATAAATAGATCAATACCTTTAAGATTCTGAATACAGTGTGGAAAGTGTGTTTGGCATCTCTTATTTCATAATTTGCATACTGAAATAGATTAAATTGCAACAGTCTCAAGGATCAATACCAATTCCCTTTAAACTCAATCCAATTTGTACGGATACGGGTATGCCCGATGAAAAATCTGTTAAATTAATTTGTTTACTATCAATTTCCCTGAGCCCCTAACAAAGACGATCAAGAAATCCACAAACTAGAGACAGCGTAATTCCACGATAACACTACGCTTACCAATTAGCAGATAATCAACACCGTGTTTCAACATCAGCGGCAGATATGAAACATCATCTCCAATTTCAGTAACACTTTTGTTATTTGCATGGAGTGGAGAAAAAAAAAATCCGAGTGGCAATTACTCAACCACCAAAGGCATCAGATATCTTTATCCTAAGATGTCATGCACAACTTTTCAGGGCTCTAGAGACGGTATCAGATCTTGGAGACCGCATTGTTTTCGCACGCTTGACGGGCAGGAGGGGGGGGGGGGGGTGGGGTGAAGACATTTAAATAGCAGAAGCTGCTCCAAATTTGAAATTAGGCTTAGGAAAGGAAGCGTCGCTTCAGAGTCTTTGCGGGTTACTTCATCCACACATTCATGTTAAATATTCCTTCGGCAGGAGATGTTGGTTTAGTTCGTTCCTCCATAAACCTGTGCTGATTATTTAAAAGAGTAGGACATGAATGAAGGCTAATTATTCATGAATGTGTATACTCTTTCTCTCTCTCTCTCTCTCTCTCTCTCTCCCTCTGTCTATCTATCTCTCCCTATCTTCTCTGATGGGACTGATGGAACCCGCATTCTCCAAAGTTCACTTTTTAGTGGCTTCCCCATCTCCATCCCCCATTCATTTATCACCAAAATGCCTATTTCTGCATTTCCAATCAAATGATGATAAACCTTTTTTTTTAATTAATTTATATGACATTTCGTTATTTTCATGTGCGTATAAGTTATTGATTATGTTAAAATGGAGTAAAAGATGAATTTGAACTACAACTTGAGATTTCTCTCCCTCAAACACACACACACACAAACAGACACACACACGTCTACACACATCCTTTTCCCATCCTTGATGTGCGAGGTGTAACATAGTGTCACCTGGCCTGTTGGAATTCGCTGAAAATTTGGGATCGAAATGCAATACCGTGCCGTTCACTTAACATTCGCAACCGTCAATCGTGTTGGTTTAAGATAACTTGTGTACGAGAGAGATGGAGAAAGGAGTGATCCTTAAAAAAAAGTAGGTCGAAAATCGAAATTAAGTAAATAGACAGCACGTGCCGGTAGCTTTAGAATACATTACTACTACCAAGTTGTTGCTTCAGTTGTTGTTTGGTTGTTTGTCGTTGTTGATGTTAATGTCATATATTGATGGAAAAGGTATAAAGCAGGGACCTGGGGGTCAGTAACATCAAACATGGATGATGGCGTCGAATCACTGGCGTGTGCTTTCCACGGAAAACTGAATTAGAGTCCCGAGGGACAACTGATCGGGAATTAAGCAGGAATTGAGAAGACCTAAGGGTGAGAGGAAAGCCGTTTAGAGAGTTGAGGGTTGGCGAATGGGATTTTACGGGAACAGGAACAACAAAGGGTCATGGGAAGAATTGGCTTTATAAAGATTGGACCAATGAATTGATAAGTTACGTCAAGGAAGGCATGCAGAGGAAGAAAGGAAGAAAGAAAGAGAGAGAGAGAAAAAAAAAAGAAAAACCCTTCAAGAACATACTTGAAAAACAAGGCTTGGAAAGAGAACTGTTTAAAACTGTGATCAGCACGATAGTGTGGCCATTGCAGCCAGTTCCCTTGAGTACGTAATCGCTACTTTTATCGTAAACCTTCTGCAGATGGGCATATCTAATTCATGTGACCTTAATCTGCTGCACATAATACAAGAAAAGATATGAAAATAAGACGGGCTTTTCGAAGTTCATGTTGGCATGTCTACATGGGTATGTATCATATAAAAAATAGACTAAAATACCAATTCCAAACAAAAGTTGCTCACTGCATTTGAACAAAAAAAAAATAAATTCAACAATATCCAACAAAAACCAAATAAAAATACTTTCACCCAATATAAAAAACAGCGTGTTTGTGCACTGGAATGAGCATGTGACGTCAATATCACATTACTTAAAGACTTTTCTTTGCTGGCATGTCAACAACTTAACAAAATGAAGATTTACCAAAGAATGATGAAAAAAAATTAGAACTCAAAGTAATGCGCTTTCACTTTTTTTTTGGTAAATGATAATTACATAATTTGGGTTTGTTTTGTTTGTTGGACGAGAGATGGAATACAATTCAGTCATTTAAAAAAGGTTTGATTTCATCTAAATTGTGCATTCCTTCATATATATATATATAATATATATATATATATATATATATATATTGATAGGTGTTTATGGCGCATCTTAATTAGTTAGTGTTTTTTTTTTTTTTAAGCAAGATGTTCAGGCATTAAATTTTAAAGGGAACAAACACTATTCCTCTTCTAAGGATATCATTCCTGTCAGATAATGACAGAGCCAGGGGAAACGGCGTTAGGCTCGCAATTTTCAGGTCAATTCGAGTGTTACGTTTCCTGACCAGGATTTCTTGGATTAACCGGAGAACTCTCGGACGAGATGTTTACCACTGCGGTTGTACATTTACGTTACTTTCAGCGGCTCTCTGAGAAGAAATCCTGTCGAAGAACAACTGTCGAGTCAAATTATGGCGCGTGTGGGAACTATTCCTTCTAACGAGCCGAAAAAGAAACCGACGATCCCTATTAGGGTATAGGCATAAAGGAAATCACAAGAGAAAAATAAAACCCGAGAAAGAGATATGAATGTAGGAGAAGCAGTGCAGCAAGAATTACGGAACTATGATATGACTCTCTATACCTATAGTAAAGAACAAAAATCTCTCCTTTCTCTATGACGATATTCGGAGCTCCTGAAATATACTTATGTACTCTATCCTATTACCCTAGACTGTGAGTTCGTCGACTATAGACCGATTATATACCAGGTCTTTCTTACAGCGTATTCCCATTAGAGTCACGAACAAGTGGTAACATTACACACCCGCATATTCACTTGATCGCGAAGCTGGGAAAGTTGTCATAAAATTTCTGGTGAAAATAACCGTGTTGCCAAGCTTTTATAAGATTCTGACAGTTGTCGCCATTCCATCACAGAACTGAGAATGACGTCAAATGGTGATTGGACACGAATACTCCGGGCGACGGGCTTGACCACTCCAATTTTGCTTTAGACTGGGGCGTAGTTGACTTCGTCATCAAATTCAGATTGACTCAAAATAACAGAGAATGGGAACGATAAACTCGATGGGTGAGATGTATACGTCGTCTCCGAACCTTAACAGTTAAGCACAGTGGAACCCCCCCCCCCCCAAAAAAAAAAAAAAAAAATCTTTTGGCTGAAAAAAAAAAAGACCAGAGGGCAAAAACACACATCCATGCGCGTGCGCGCGCACACACAAACACACACACACACACACACACACACACACACACAATACACACATACATGACGGCAAATTACTCCTGTGATTTTTTTTGTTCATGAAATGGGGAGAGAGGAGCATTGGCAATTGACCCTAAGCAACCGCGAGCATACGGGATTTCAATTTCTGTATTGTGTATTGCTTTATTAGTTTATTGATGGACATATCTATAAGACTTTTGAATGACAGCGTTTATGTCAATGGAAGTCAATGCACTCAGATTCCACTGATGTTTTTATAACCAATGTGCTTTCCTACCATATATTTTGCGTCATGTTTCTTTCCACGTGATTATGCTATGAGAAAGACTGGTACAAAATCAAACAAACAATGAGCTCAGACATGTCAAGTTTTCCATTGACAGTGGCTCTTCCTTTCTGCAAAACGATATCCCTCTTTTTTGTTGTTTTACGTTCAACTTATGCATTTAGAGGAATGTCGTTAAAGCTGGTGCATTTTCCTTGAATGCAATAAGAAGGGTATTTTGCATTATATTGTTTGTTGTTCACTCTATATTGCCTGGTGTCATTGAGGTTTAATAAGTTGTCATAAACTTTTTTTTTAGCCACGCTAATTTGATTTGTCATGGTATAGCTGTAAGTGGGACACAGTTTGAAGAGTTTACCTCTCATTTACATCTTAACAATTTACAGATTAGCTACTAAAACAACATAGTACAATATCTAAAAGTTCGCATTAAACTATGTTACTTTGTTATATTATAATCTTTCAATGTAAGTAAACTAATAACAGGGTCTGAGATGTTTTCGTATAGAGTATATTTGTGCGAAGATGGAAGAAAAAACCCCACAAGTAATGGCAACTCGGTAATCTTTGCCGTCTCATGAGATTATGTTATTTTACCCTGCGGATAAGAGAATATGATCTTGAGCTATTGCAAAGTTATATCGAGTGTGACAACACGGCTCTGCTGCTAATAAAGTCAGCATCCATTCCTTTTCACGTTAATTAGAGATGAGCCCCCTAATTGTATTTTATACACTTATCCAGTACGCTTGCTGTGTGACTTGCCTGTTCTTGTCCCCGGCTCAGCCTGTAATGCCGGAGTGGTCATGAATGAAAAAGACAAATCACGTGACAAGGCAATGGCTGTAGCCGGAGGTTAAAAATCACCCATGTCATTGTTGACTTGCAGAACCCATTCACAGAATGTATTTTAGTCCTTTGATCGCAAATAAAATGCTCCAAATAAATACGGTTAATACTGACGAATAAAAAGCAAGAGAACATCAGGTTGAAATGTAATATGTGTTGAAGGTTTGATAGACTTGCGTAGATAATCAACTAAGAAAAGAGCAACAGCAACTTGGAGAGACATAGAGAAAATCTTATACCTCATTGACATTCATGGACGAATTTTCCTGGCTAATGTGGTTCTATAAACAAAGATTCACTCGCTAAATTTCAGACATTTTTAACGGTGACACCATTTTCAGCTCCAGGTTGAAATATAAAGACAAATAGATTTTAAAAACGAAAGTCCTTACAAGCTTGTAATTCTTTCTTACTTTTTCATGGCAAGTCATGATAACAATATGTATTAAAGGCCTTACGAAGTATTTGATGAAACGTGCTGCTTAGATGCATTCCAGAGAAGAGGTTTATTCTGGTCTCATATTTGCATCAGTGATTCATCTTCACAGTAACATTACTATTCAGAAGATTCCTTGTCTCAAAAGACACGAATTCTGTATACCTATAGATGTTCATTCATCTGAGAATAGAATAGGGGTCGTTAATTTGAACATTTTGGCATTATTCCGAAGGATTGTTGATCCGAAAATGAAATAAGGTTCATCGTTATGAAGGTTAGTTAATCCGAAAAAGACATAAGGTTTGGGTGTGTGGTTTTTATTTCCAAAAGATTTGTTAATCCGAAAAAAAATATAGAAAGAAAGTTACAAGCCTTATATTTCGTTTTCGGATTAACGAACCTTCGGAATAAACGAACCCTATGTCATTAATTTTTCAGATTGACAAACCTTAAAAATAATGAACCTTATCATTTTCAGAATGAAGACATTTCAGAATAACGAACTATAACAGCCATTCTTCCTATTTTGTCCTTACGTCAACGTAGGGCTCCAAAGAAAGAGAAGCCCTCAAATTTTAGCTCTTTGTCATTATTATCATCCTAATGACTCGACATCATTCTCAGCAAATGAAAAGATAAAGAAAGCACGCAGAAGTAAAGCAACATCAGCAGGGCATGGTTTTATTTAGAATCGCCATGTGTACGGTGGTTTCGGTGCCACACAGCATTTCTCGGACCATGCAATAATGGTATCGTATCGGACTTAGGAAGTCAAAGAACCGAGCCAAACTATAGTTGGGCAGGAGATTACATCCGGAGAAAAAAGTATCTCAGCAACAACAACAACAACAACAAACAAACACACAACATCAGTAACAACAACAACAACAACCAAGAACAAAGAAAATACAGTGATGGGGTAATTGCCTTTGTGATTGAGAAGGTACTTGCCTACTCTAAAGATATCAAGGTACATCAAGCTTGATACCTTGGTTACAATTACCCTTGATACCATTTCAAATACCCTGGCTAGTTTTTAAGGACATGAATGGTGCCAATTACACGTCGTAAAGAAGTTCCAATTCTGATCTGTTGGTGTGGTTTTTTTTCTTATTTCTGTCCAATGGTCATTCCATTTCATCTTGACCGTCCAGTTCCGGGATTTGCCTTCGAGGTCGGATTCCATCCGGGATGCATTACTGTCCCATCAAATTAGTGACAAACAAGGACGACAGCACCAATCAAGTGGTTATAAAGAGCATCACATTGTCACAAACGCACGCACGCACACACATAATACAAACGCGCTCTTATTAGTATGCACACGCACACACAAGCACCTTAAACCTAAATTCTACTTATTTTGGTCTTAAAAAAAGGCACCAAACTACAAAGAAGAAAGTATTGCCTCTGCAGCTCTACAGTAGGCTCAATGCAAAACACCCTTTAAGCTATCTGGGTATATCACGCCAAGGAACGTAATACACACATCATAGCCAGATTTCTACACCAAGTGAAACCAGATCGCTTGCTAGCCAAAAACTCCCGAGTGGGATGAAAATCGGCCGGCTCAACGCGATGGTACTTGTATACCAGCTCTTGACGTTAACCATGCAGAAAAGGTCACGTAAAAAAAGAATGGAGGCTTAGATATTCTTCTGAAACAGTAATATTAGTCCGCAAAAGCGTTGCAGAAAAATATCTTCGTGGGTTTTTTTTTTCGACGCTAACTGTGAGAATGGAGCAACAGGTTCTCTCCTTGCCAAAAGCACGACGCTACAACAAAGGTACAGACCAGTGTCGTGAAATCCCTTAATCCCGTTTAAACAGAAAAATGGGAAAAAGGGAGAAAAAACCGACCACAAACTATGATAATAGCACAACAAGAGGAGATGATTGATTGGTCGATTGGATCAATTCTATGATGGATGCTGCGCTTAACAGGGAGAGAAAAGGAGAGTCAGAGTGGAGGAAAAAGAGAGGGAGGGAGAAAAAAACAACAAGATTCTTGTCTCCTAACCCAGCCAGGAAGCAAAATGCTGATTTCAGGGAACGTTTTATTGATACATAGAACATATCAGATCGAGGAGATACGGTTTAATGACCTGTAATAAGCAAAGGAAGAAAGACAGAAGAGAGCAAACACAGGTTCTATCGTTTTTACGTGTCTGGTCTCTCTTAGAAATTCGTCCGAAAATACATCTTTGTCATAATTTGATTTTGTGTGTATGTGCCGGTGCAGTATCTACTTATAATGTACTACTTCGTGTTCTCGACGCTTTTCTTATTCATCCATCCCTTACGTATGTTAAAAAAAAATGAATTTCCTGTATTACATATTTCCTGTAATATTCTTTTTTTTTTATCAGACGATTAAAATGAATTGAATTAAAATGAACTGAATTGAATAAGGCTTCACGCGAGTCAAAATAATTACATCAGATTGAAGTGTGAGAAAATAATTGTCGAGAGTGATAAAGCTCTGTAGAGAGACTTAACACTTTCTATGCTTTAAGTGCCGGTTGGTACAAAAACAAACAAACAAACAGACAAACCTCAGTAGCATTGTACATAATGTCAAAGTCTCTGCGACAGAACGTGTTAATAGAGAGGACAGAAAGCTTTTGCATTGTATGCACCTGGACAAAGATCAAATTCGTGTGCTTAAAGTTTCTCTTTCAGTGGACAAAAAAAAAAAAATAAATAAATAAATAAATGAAAATGGGCAGGCCCCCAAACCTGGATCTTCGGATTGAAGGTCCAGCACTTAACCCACTGGGCCAAAATGCCTACACGCGCTGATCACGTGGAATCCTTCGACACACTTGTAATATAAAGTAATAATACTTTAACTTTATTTACGGAAAAGAAAACATATAGTGTCTTAACATAAACATGAAACTCTCTCTCTCTCAGTTTATGTATATATATATATATATATATATATATATGTCGTAGTCCCAACACACTTTGTTCATGGTCTTTGAGAAATATGCACTGATTAGACCTCATATTCATTCCAGCTGGAAGTGTTTTGGTATTTGATTGGTTTAGTTTTGGCTAGCACATTATGGGAGACAGGTACTAATTGCATTGAATTGTATTTATGTTGATTTTTGTTGGCAGGACAGTTGAAGTCATAAGAAAATATCCGTCACTTTGTCTATCAAGATGCACTTGCAGATAAGTGTGAAGTTAACATGTCATAACCACTTATATGTCAGTGTAGGATTAGATGTGTGTGAGCGACTGTTTCTGTGTGCGTGCGCTGACTTGGGTGCGTGCGCTGACTTGGGTGCGTGCGCTGACTTGGGTGCGTGCGCTGACTTGAGGGTGTGCGCTGGTTTGAATACAGGGTTGAGACGACTTGTTGGAGCATAAAGAAGAAAATATCACCACAACCTAGAACTAAGTTTAAATGTTACAGACTTTTTCCGAAAGAGGAAAAATATAGGATACAAAACATGAACATGAACACATTAAATGTACACGCCTTGATGTTATTTTCCGGAGGCGTTCGGAAAACATTTTCCTTCATTTAATTTGATTTACTCAGTACTTTGCCTGGGGATCTGACTGAATAATTCAATCTGCTGAAAATTTCCATTTTATGGTGATAAACGTCCAGCCCGGAGCATGGGCATTTACCTTCATCACAGCGGCGAGTATTAGTGAAAATGTCAACGAATGGGTCAATTAATCAGATGAGGGCATGAAACGAAGTAAACTGTCTTACAGAAAAGACTTTCATGATTTTGTGTTCCTGCTCTGAATAACATTCGCTATCTTGTGCAAAATGTAAATCTTGCGCGATATTGCATAGATTTCCATTTGCGACGATTCTGAGCAGCACTTTATAACTCACTGAGACTTCAAGAAAGGACAGGTAGGTAGCAATTTTTTTTTCTTGCTCTACCACAGCACCTCAAAAATAGTAACAAAAAGGTTATTTGACTTTCATAAGAATAAGGGTCGTATGTTGCAGACTATATACTGACGCTGGTTGTAGAACCAATACAAATAAATGTTGATTACCCTTTTCGAGCTTACACAGATACACATTCATACACACACACACATACAAAAAGAAACAAACATGTAAACATGCACATTTACTCATTGGTTTATACTCAAAGGCAAAATATGCACAAGCGTAAATGTATTATGCGTGGTGATCTTTTTTATTTCACGTTAAACTTCCAAGTTTTATATAAAGGACTCATATTACATATACATATATATATATATATATATATATATATATATATATATATATATATATATATATATATATAGATATAGATATATATATATGAAACTGATTGACAAATTGCCCTACATCGACGTAAATAAGCACTGAATTGATCAGTGCTTTAGGATTGAAACCTACGACCTCCTGATCACCGGACAGGCGTCGTCTCCACTAGACCACCGAGCTTTCGCCCGAAAGCAAGTGTTGGTTCTAATCTTTATAGCATGCAGCGGGTACTGCGTAATTAAAACAATCTCGAATTTCATGAATTTGAATATATATAATATTATTATCATCAGTGGTACAACCAGACGTCACAATACGCACACAGAATAGATGAAAGTGGTGTTTTTGTCTGAATTAGTTTTCTCTCGCTGTTGTTTAAATCTGTGGATTAGATATTCATTACCGTTCGATTATGTCTCCATTGGCCAATCGAATGGTTATAATCAGGTCCTACTTTTCTATAAGCCAGGCTTGTGAAGTTGTCAGATTTTTTTTTTCTTTTTTTAGTGTAGTATGAATTTCATGCTTGCCCTTCAAACCAGTAAGCGTGTAAAAATAGAAGCGTGTTCAAGCACGAGTGTTCGCTAAAGGACATCAAATATCTCTTCTCTGTCGCAAGCTGTAAAGAATCAAGCATGTTTGCAAAATGAGGATAATTGCCTCTCGAAACCAATCGCACCACTTAACGGCAGACTACAGACTGCCTCGTTAACATTATTGAGGTCACCGAAGTTCGACAGGCATTGCTTCTATTACATTCTTTTCAGCCCTTTAATGTACGTTTTATTATACAGATTCCCATTCGAGTTGAACGTTAGATGTATACTTGACATAGACAAATGAACACTTTATGATTTTAGTTACAGTATCTAGAAGGAATAAAAACGTATTAAATGCAAGAATGTCAATCAAACAATGTGACCTATATCATGGAACCATACATTTCAAAAACGCTATATTTTTCCAGCTTCAAATTAATCGCGAGAGTCCGTTTTCATCTAGTTTATACTATATGACTACAGTCTTCATGCTTCGATATTGGCTATTCCGATTAATGCATTTATTTTTCTGTCATTATTGACCTTATGGGATTTATCCATTGGGGAGTTTCATGAAATCATCGTATACCTGCATGGGACATTATAGTTGTTGTTTGCATATGGAGGTTTTACATTCTTCAGTGTCATGTACGAACCTAATTATACCGTTTAATACTATAAAAGTATTAAATTATCGATAAAAAGATAAAAGAAAACAACACTGATGGCTTGAAGCAAAGACGTTTTGTTTGAAATAGATATTAAACATTACAAATGTTATTATTTTCGATTTATTTGTCTTTCACAGTGCCTACATTTACTCCTGTTTGCTTCGTGTCTCGGTAAATTGGCACCTCGTCTACACCCACCCTGTCCACTGTCCACCTAGTCTAATGCCATCTCGTCTAAACCCACTTCGTCTACTACCAACTCGTCTACCAACCATTTTGTCTATATGCCAATTAGTCTAATTGTCATTTCGTCTACTAGCCATTTTACCTAATGTCCAATTCGTCTAAGTCACATTTCGTCTAACACCCATTATGTCTATTGACCATTTCGTCTAGTAATCATAAGGTCTATGAATAGAATAGTCTACAGCTCATTTTGTCTAATACCCAATTGGTCTACAACTCATTGTCTAATAGTCAATTAGTCTAATAACCAGTCAGTCTACTGCCAACTAGTCTACTGCCAACTGGTCTACTCCCAACTCGTCTACTCCCAATTGGTCTACACCCAATTGGTCTACTCCCAACTCGTCTACTCCCAATTGGTCTACTCCCAACTCGTCTACACCCAAGTGGTCTACTCCCAACTCGTCTACTCCCAACTAGTCTACACCCAACTTGTCTACTGCCAACTCGTCTACTCCCAACTCGTCTACTCCCAATTGGTCTACACCCAACTCGTCTACTGCCAACCCATATCTACTGCCAACTCGTCTACTGCCAACTAGTCTACTCCCAACTGGTCTACTACTAGTTATATATATATTTTTATTTTTTTTTTGTTATTTAAGTTTACTTCATCCCTTTTCTTTTTTCCCAGTTAAATAGGTTGAACACTCTTGGTGCCCCATTTGGTTTAAATTTTTATGTTCTAATTATGACAATTTTTTAGGAAAAAAAGATAATGTCACAGTGTGAAAAACTTACTGTGTTATTTTTGTGTTGGATGTGTAATTTATATCAGAAGCAATCATGCAGCATTTATATGTCCAAACTTCAACACTCCATCCATTCAACTTTGATACACAACCATAAGTATGGTAAAAATGAAAAGGAACACATTAGAAGTACATTATCAGTATTCTTTATTCTGTGTGCCACGGACTGATGTATGTAAACGGTTAAATGCACAAAAAAAGGTTGAAACATATACACAAAAATATGATTCATGTACAATTTATAGCTACTACTAAGATGAATAATTTACTTGCCTGCAATGTACTCAATACACATTTCGTGAGGAACCCTAAATAAGCATTTATATGTCCAAACTTCAACACTCCATCCATTCAACTTTGATACACAATCATAAGAATGGTAAAAATGAAAAGGAACACTTTATAAGTACATTATCAGTATTTTTTATTCTGTCTGCCACGTACTGATGTATGTAAACGGTTAAATGCACCAAAAAAGGTTGAAACATATACACAAAAATATGATTCATGCCAATATATAGCTACTACTAAGATGAATAATTTACTTGCCTGCAATGTACTCAATACACGTTTCGCAAGGAACCCTAAATAAGCATTTATATGTCCAAACTTCAACACTCCATCCATTCAACTTTGATACACAATCATAAGAATAATAATCCATCCAACTACACGCCCACATCGTAACAACTAGAATAGTCTAATATTGATTTTTGTGCTAATCAAGGGCAGGGTTTGATATGAATAGTTCATGACAGTGAGACGGACTGGACACTAGACAAAGTGGTATATTCATTATTAGCATGACCAGATGGAAATGATCAGTTTGGGTAAATTGTTGAGAGTAAAACTATATCAGTTGGGAGTACACCAATTGGGTATAGACGAGTATAGACCAATTGGGAGTAGACCAGTTGGGAGTAGACCAGTTGGGAGTAGACCAGTTGGGAGTAGACCAATTGGGAGTAGACCAAATGGGAGTAGACGAGTTGGGAGTACACCAGTTGGGAGTAGACCAGTTGGTAGTAGACCAGTTAGGAGTAGACCAATTGGGAGTAGACCAATTGGGAGTAGACCAATTGGGAGTAGACCAATTGGGAGTAGACGAGTTGGGAGTAGACCAGTTGGTAGTAGACCAGTTGGGAGTAGACGAGTTGGGAGTAGACCAGATGGGTATAGACCATATTGGGTATGGACAAACTAAGGGTTGGACGATATGATAACTAGACAAAGTGAATGTAGACTGAATGACTTGTAGACGAGGTGGGAGTAGACTAACTAGTAGTAGACAAAATAGATATTAGACGACATGGCAAATAGACATTGTGAGTGTATACGATTTGGCTATTAGATCAATTGTTTTGTAGACGAAATGCTCCTTAGACGAGTTGGGTATTAGACAATACGGGTAGTGGGCAAAGTGACTATTAGACAATATGGGTACTGGACAAAACGAGTTGTAAACCAAATGGATATTAGACTAATCGGTAATAGACGATATGCCAGTAGACCAATTGGAAAATAGACATAGTGGCTGTAGACGAGGTTACTATAAACCTGACGAGATATTCGTACCAGAAAACGTGCAGGAAGAAGAGAAAATCTAACAAACATCTCGAGCCAGTCGGCCAGCGTCTGTGGCTGCGGTAGGATTGCTGAGAGGTCCAAACTTGCCCACATCCCGAATTACGCTGTAAAGCGGCATCGTCGCTTTTATGTTTTCAAGCGTTTTTTAAGAAGTGGATGCCTCACAGCATGTTGCCATGGTTACAGCCTTGGCGAGAGTAAGTGTTGTGTTTAGTATGACGCCATGTGGGAGGTAATCACCTCATCCCGAGTATTATGTTTGCCTACGAAGAACTTGTCCATGGAAGAACAGAATTCCAGAAATCGTTACTGCGTCACATGGCAAGGTAATAGATTTCGAATAATTATGGTGTCTTGTAGATTTTTCTAGGACTTGAGATATAAATATGCATACGGTGGATTGTCTTTATCTGCTATGTGATGTCGAGGACAAGAGATAAGAACCATTACCGAAAATTTTCCCTTTCCTTTGATCTCTTACGCCAGCCATTTCTAGCTCTTGTAAAAGGCAAAGACAGTCATTGTAATTTTGTCTACTAACTCATATTTTCTGAAAAGAATTGGACAACTATTTTTGTGCGTTCCGTTTGTAATTTCTCTTATCTCTTTTTTTTTTCACGCTAGACCATTTTCTGTAATTGATTGATTATTTCTGTTTCTTGTCTTTCGTTTCTCTGTCTTGTGAACCCCCCCCCCCCTTCATTGTTTTTTTTTTTCTCTCTGACAATAGAATCGTATAGTCCAAGTAGAAAGGAAAATCTATGAGAGTGTGAGCGTTCCGGGAGCTATATTTTGTGTAGCTGGCGGGATGTTTTAATTTAAGGCTGACCTGATATCGAAGATGAGAGTGAAATCGGGCTGATCGAAGTCGATCAGAGGATCGAGAGGGTGCGCACCCTACGGACTTGAGCAGGGAGGCTATGTTTGGCCTTTGTAGCCGGTATCAAGGCGAAGACCAATTGCACCTGAGCTATGTTTTCTCGTCTCCTCAGCCTCACATTATTGTCCAGCCTAGCATAGTCCTAATCTCGTCACCACGTGTCACCTGACACCTGTGATAACACGTGACCCACCTCAGGGCGTGATCGATGTTGCCATCACAGGGGCGTGGTTTCATCTCAGCTTCAAATCTGACCCATCGTAAAGTTTGTGAAGTTGAACACTCGAACCACCAAAAGGTAGTCAAACTTTCACCTCCCATACATCTGAGGCACATTTATTCTGACTCTTTAATAGGCAAAGTAGACTTCACAATCACTTTTTTAAACTGTGTCCTGTGATTTGTGCTGCTTGTATTATAATGGAATAGTTCAAATCAGTTTTCATGAAATAGATAGATGAATAATTCCACTACGAATTCCCTGAAAAAAAAAATAATGTAAACATGTAGATGCCCTCGACATCGCTCCCGAGTTGGTTCGTACCTCCCTGGTCGTACTGTCCCATGACGAGCGAGTGTTTTTGCTGTGAAACTATGGACAAAAATGGACTTAAAAATTCACTTTTTGGGGTATTTATTCAACCCTTTTGTGTATTTTGAGTGCCAATTGGCACAAAAAACCCTTGATATTGTACACACTGTCCAGAGTCCCTAGTACAGAAAGGGTTAAATGTGTTCCAAGTGGTCAGTGAAAACTGTACCAAATTAACGCTCTCAAGACGTTGAGGCTGAACAGTACACGTTTTGACTATAATTATCGCGTCATGAAAAAAAAAAAAATGTCATCGCAGTGTTATAATTTTTGTAATTCATTTATACCTGTCCCTTTGTTTTGGGAACACGAAGTGAAAATCAGTTCAGATTAGCCAAATCAATCAATTATTAACTTTTCACTAACCGAAATAGAATAGA
The DNA here is from genome assembly GCF_964275005.1 of Diadema setosum. Lineage (NCBI taxonomy): Eukaryota > Metazoa > Echinodermata > Echinoidea > Diadematoida > Diadematidae > Diadema > Diadema setosum. The sequence continues at coordinate 1,273,813 of NC_092704.1, forward strand.
TTTACGACAGTTCGACACAAAGTGTTATGTTCTATGAATCAAAGATTCTACACTATACAGAGCCAAGAAAATATATTGCATGCACATGCCCCGTGTAATTGCTATGGTAACGATAGGGATGACGATGATGGCGATGATGATGATGATGACGATGATGACGATGATGAGATGATGAGATGATGATGATGGTGATGATGATGATGATGGTGATGATGACGATGACGATGATGATGATGATGACGATGATGATGATGATTGTTATCATCATTGTCATGATAACGATGGAGAGGAAGAAGTAGAAAAAAATACATGACAAGGTGATTAGGACGAGGGATGAATGCTAAGAAGGAGACAATGAACGACAGAAGGTAAATAAAACACGAATCAGTGCTCGGCATTCCCTGCGGCTGGTAAACCCACGAGCTTTCCTCAGGAGTCCAAATTTCGCCAAACCGCCACCTCCCACTCGGGACAAGCGGCTGAAATTTGAGACTGTAACATCGTCGCCAACAGGGATAGTGTACTATTGGCAGGGCGTGTGTCTAATCATGGATTTGTCTCTTGGAGATGAGAAGCCGCGCCTCGCGTGTATGGGGACCCGAAATGCTTCGAGGCATGCAAGGTGTGTAGGCGTGAACAAAACATGACTGTTTTGTAGCCCGTAAGAAACGTGACTATAATATATCAAAGAAAACATTCCTTTCTAACACTATCCTCTTCCATCCATCTCGGAACATATCGGTATGTGTTATCAGGTCGTATGCATGTCATCCCCATCCCACCCTCCCTTCCTCAGCCCCTCAGCGGCAGCCGTTCAAAGTACCTCACACCTAGACTTAATGACAGCACACCTACATGACTACATATACCATCGGTAGCACATTCTTTGCAACATTGTCATTGCCATTTCGGCACAACACAAGGCAAGGCAACGCAACGCAATGTAATGTAACGAAACACAACACAACAGTGAGTTACCTCAGTCGGTAGCGCGTCTGCCTCTCGATGTCAAGGAACTCGGTTCAATTCCAGGGTTCCACTGAGCAATGTTGTATATAATCATACCATCCCCTCTAGCAAAAAGCAAAACAATCTGTCCCTCGGATAAGACATGAAATGGAGGTCCAGTGTGTGAGAGAGTCACATCAACTCATGCACGTACAAGATCCCGCTTCATTTTTTTTCACCGCAAAGAGCAGGGTGTTTAACCCGGTAAAGTGGCTCCGCCTTTACACCACATCCAACTGGACCCCACGGAAGACCAGCTCTTGCAGCTGAATACTAGTATGGGTTATCCAGCTATCTTCTTAGATGAAAATGAAACAAACAAACAACACAACAAAACGCAACGTAATAGAATGCAACGAAACATAACACAACACAACACAACACAACACAACACAACACAACAAATTGTAACTTGACGTATAGCTATTAGGGTTTGTCAAAGACTAACATAAGCAAAGATCACGCGTAAAAATTGAGGACAAGCTTTGGGTTGATGCGTTCAGTGTTTTTTTTTTCCCACAAGACACCCAGATAAGAGCATAAGATTACGCTCATTTACACTGCCTCGACTTAACATTCTTTCGAATCAAGCAACAAAATTATGCAGCTGAGAGGTGAATGAAACACCATTGATGTAACAGAATCTTAGAGGAGTAATGGTAAAACTCGAGCGCATTATGTCAAAATACGTTCGAAGCGGAGACAAAAACAAACAGTAATAACGTTTGTTTCATAATTTAGTGTAATTTTTCAGGTTTGATTTGTCAGGAATTTTCAGATTTGATGAAAAATCATTAACATGAACGATGTGAAACATTTTTCTTTCCACTGTACTTATAAAAGCACTTAATATTTGCATAATGATCTTTATTTTTTTCTTTATTCCTATCATAAAACGAACATAATTTTATTACGGCGTCATGTGGGTATGCCCGTCATTGAAAAGATGATATCACAAATATTATCTCAAAGTTAGAGAGAGGTCTGAGTGTCGTCGTATCGACTTGAAACAACTGGTAAATAAAATCTATATGTAAAGAAATTGCGCGGACTTTGTGTTGCAACAAGTCACCAACCTCTGTCATGATGTCTTGCCAAAATAGCGAAGATAGATAACGTATAAGATTGCATGATTGAACAAATATCTGTGTAATTCCTGTAACGCAGTGTGATGGCAGAGGGGTTTTCTTCCTTACCTTCAAGGCAAATACGTGGTGTCAACGAACGTGCCAGCTGTTACATCTATTGTCATAATTGATGAATGTTGGGAAAATGGGTTTTTCTACCTTCTAAAGTTTTCGCACCGGAAAATGGTCAATGTGATACTTTTCATTAATTGAAATCCGCGATTCAATCTGCTTATGCATTTAGAGGATCACCATCGGCAAGGAAGTTAGGATTACGAAGAAAGAGAATGTAACGTGGAGCGTGAGAATGTGAAGGGAAAAGGAAGGAAGTACAGAGTATCGGGAATACAAACACTTAGACAAGGAGAAGGAGAAAAGGGAATGTAACAGAGAAACAGGAAAGGAGATGGATCAAGAAGGGGTTGATGCACAAACACCCACATCCTGTATAATAAAATATATATACATAAATAGACAGATTGATGTAGATAGATAGACAAATAGATATATAGATACATACATACATACAGATAGACAGATTGATGTAGATAGACAGATTGATGTAGATAGATAGACAAATAGATATATAGATACATGCATACATACATACATACATACATACATAGACAGACAGATAGATAGATAGATAGAAAGGCAGATAGATAGATAGATAGATAGGCAGGTAGATAAATAGATAGATAAAGTTAGATATATAGATATATAGAGATAGAGATAGATAGATAGATAGATAGATAGGCAGGTAGATAGATATATAGACATGTAAAAAGATAGATAGCTAGCTAGCTAGCTAGATAGATAGATAGACAGGTATAGATAGATAGATAAAGATAGAGAGATGGATATAGATAGATAGATAGATAGATAGATAGATAGATAGATAAAGATACCAAGAGACTGACACACAGCCAGATAGATGGCTAAAAAGATATGGATAATGTACAGATATCGCCAGGGGAATGAAGAACAAAAATATAAACCCAAAGTAAATCACTGCGTGCATCCACGTATCAGTTTACCGGTCTGTTCGACAGTGTCTACGTGTAATCGATACACATGCGTGTGGCTGGGATTGTTAAATCAGTTCCTTAAGCCTACACGTTATTGTTGCGGACACAGATGCGGGAGCCTTCGGGGCAATGTCCGCGTGGTGACCGACATGCTCTTCTATGTAGCATCCTTGACGAAATCCCTTTGAGGTTCTCAAAAACGATTTATCACCATCTTGCTCATTCCGTCCTGGACTCACAAGTTTTCTTCATTTTTTGTTTATAAGGCTCTATTCATGACTTGCACCTGTGCCTTGGACGTCTGGATAACTAGCAACATGTTCTGTCCGCAGATTACATTATTGCGGTGACATTTGAATATGATTTCAGAATTAAAAACGGCACTTCCTTTTTACCGCGTCACTACTTTTTGGAGTGACCATAAGTGACTTCACATCTCCTGGTGGCATCCTTCGTCCTGATTATTTTAAAGCATTATCGCGTTGAGCTGCTTTTAAAGGGCATAAATCAGAACCACTTTAAAAGACCGCATCCTGATTTCCAGAGTCCAGATGGGAAAAGAGGGGGAGAGAAGTGTTGGGAAGCAGCGCAAACGCAAGGGGGAAGAAAGAGGCAGATTTTGAGATGACAACTTAAGTTAGGAGAGAGTGGCCTCTCGTCACAAATCGAGCGGTAGTATTTTAGGAGTCCATGGCGACTGTTCGTACAGCTGCAATAATTAGGATCAAATTCCGTAGAGGAAAACACCTATCTCTCATCCGTTTTCCTTATCTTTAACCTTTTTCTGAATTAAAATCTGGCATTTAGCAGACGATATAAATCGATTCCTGTCGTTAGAGTACAAAGTGAGATAGCACTGTAGCGCCTACGTCGCCATGGTAACTAGTTTAATTTCCTTCATTGTTTAAGCTACCGGGGAGATATTTCAAAACGCAATGTGCAAATATTACCATGAGATCGAGTACACATAGTTACGTTTGAATGGAAAAATAATGTCTTTAACTCTATGTTCTCTTCTGGGTCTGCCAAATGTGGTTACAACGGCAAGATATGAAAACAATCATCAGGGCACATAACAAAGATACGTATTCATTTATAAAGAAGGTCCATTAAAACAACTAAAGTGCCAATTACTTTAAGACCATTAATCGCCATATCTCTCCCTAAATATATTCTCCCTCTAAATTAGTTTTTTGTTTTTCTCCCATTATTCTCCCTGTCTCCCGCCCCAACAAATAATTTACTATATATCCTCTAAAATCATCTTAGGTAGATGTTAAAGAAGAGAAATAAAAAAGGTATTGACGTAATAGTTAAAAAGTGCCTTTGCGATCTGGCATCTTGCAGCAAAACAGTAATTATACCCAAACGTTTCGTTGTTAAGACAGCATTTCAAAGTAGGATAAGTCGATTTAATTGGGGAGATGAGATGGTGTCTGTCTGTACAGTTGTCATTGATGTTGCTGTTTGGTGTCCTCGGCTAAGACAAGTTTAGATGTCTGTTCAGATACCTGTTTTATTTTTATTCTGCGAGTAAAGTTCGTTCTTGACATTCTACAATGATGTAGTTTGAAAGAGGCCCGGCGTGTATGGGCAGAGAATCGTTACGATACGGAAAGAAAAGAACAATTCGAAAGAAAAGTTACAAATTGTTGCAGATTATTTCATTTCGTTTTATTTTATTTTATTTTACTTTTATTTCATTATTATGTTCTTGAACGGCCCCTTAGTGGGTCATTATCAGTCTTTTCTTTTTAAATATATTATGAGCGATAGACATAACCGATCGATGAAAACACACGATTAGGTATTAGCACAAGAGATAGTACCAAATGAAATCGTGCTATGTCGTATATTACAGTTTTAATGCGAGTATGAAAATGCTGCTTGTGCTACGAATAGAATATGCAAACGGACTGACTGACTGGTTGTGATTGGAACTAATGTAGCATTCGGCTGAGTCGGTGTTGAGCGAAATGAACATAGGGGGGCGGTTTCAGAAAATAGCGACATTATTCAAAATGCCAAACACTTTAGGATTTACCTTGCGGTAGAGCTGTTTTTGTTTTTTGTTTTTGTTTTGTATAGTAAGAAAGCTACGCTTGTTCACCCTCGCATGGACACACCATCAAACACCCACAGACTCTGTCTGACACATTTTAGAAATGTTAATCGACATCACAGTTGCAAGATATCAAGGGATAGGCTATAAGATATTTATAGCCAATCAAGTGATAATTATAGCATTTGAACGCTTGGAGACATATCCATTAACTGAAATTCTTCATACATGTGAAAGTTCTTAAATAGGCATTATACGTTTTAAAAAGAAACAAAAAATATGTTGAAAAAAAAAGAAGGCAATGTTCCAGGAAATGACGAGAGAGAGAGAGAGAGAGAGAGTTACATTTCACGACTGTCTCACACCACCTGCGTGATGCTGATAGAAATGTTCATTCTTCATACTCCATATATACCTTACCTGATCCATTTGCGAGCTTACGAGTAGTACCCTCGTATCAGATAAACTGTCATTTCTTAGATAAAATCCGTGAGATTATTTTCTTGTTTGTCAAGTGAGGGCGCTCTCTCTAGGCCACTATAGTACGATAAGCATAAATAATTTCAGTGTGGGTGTTTTTCTTATGTTAATTTCTATTTCGGCCATACTTTTTATTCATTTTTCTTTCTTTTCTTTTTAGGAGTGGGGTACTGCAGTATGCTTAACAATACTTACTTATTATGCACTGGCATAGCTCCAGCTGCAGCAATGCACCCGACTCAGTGCATAACCCATTGATTCATGTTTTCTTCTTACAACGTGAAAAAAAATATATATACATGTACACTCTAAAAACGCAAATGTTGAATCAACATTTAAAAGGGCCGAGGAGTGACATCATTCTTTGAAGTGTTGCATCCAACTTTTAAGATAACATTTTAAATGTTGAATCTAGCAGGAAAACCAACACTTTGAAAATGTTGTCACTCCTCGGCCCTTTTAAATGCTAATTCAACATTTGTGTTTTTAGAGTGTATAAATATGTTCAACTTCGCCACTTAACCCATTGAGGACGGGCAGCTTTTGCTACAACACATATTTCCCATAGACACCTGTCCGAGTGTACTCACGACCAGTCTTCAACGGGTTAACAAGTGTCACACTGGGAGCTTTCAGCAGTATTTTGTTAGATTTATATCAGTGCTACAAATCGTCGTCTGTAAGAACTTTATAAAAAGAAGGGGTACATTCTGCATTTCACTTTGGACGAGGTGCCCTAGAATAAACCGAAGCTCTATAAAATGTTGCCCACGCGATTGTATTCTTATCGGCCAAATCCGCACACCATTTTTTTTTAACATAACACTAATCGCTCTAACCTAGCGGTCTCGAAGAAAAAAATCTCATATGCGTCTTGTTTTCTAAGATATATGATTTTTATGCACGCCATACTCAAATTCTCCTCCTGGTTAATGGACCCTATGGCAGAAAATCGAACATTCGTGCAAGTAGAGACCCGGGTTTGGCGGTTCAAAGAATTCCTGCATGGCATCCTTTTAGTGCCTTGAAATGTCAGTTCAATAATTTCACCGCCTTTCTTATTTCAGACACTCGAATAGGAAACCACTTAATTCCAGACACAGATCCTGACTGCATTTCCAGGAAACAACAGGACAACAGTAGATATTAATTTCCAGTAAAGCAGACGGTGAAAACAGCTATTATGATGTCATACCACACACAGTCAATGTCCTCACGATTGTGGCATATTGGTAATAAAATGACATGCAGTAGGAAAAAACACAGTCTTTGATTTCATAAAAATGTCTGACAAGTTACCCACAAACACAACTTTCTGTACTGATAACTATAAAAAAACACTTTTCAACACAGTTTCGAAATAGCGGTAAAGTCTCCATGTGATGAAAAAGAATGAACAAAAAAGAAGCGAATAAACACGATAAAGACATATTTGAGTAGTATTGCGGGAAATGTTACACCTTGCGAATAGGTATTATTACCGATTTCAATCGTCCTTAAAAGTGTTTGATATCAATGACATAATTTTAGCTAAAAATGCCCGTCTAATAACTAGTCCCAGCGCCGAGGAATGAAGACGAAAACGAACCAAAACGAACACACACACACACACACACACACACACACACACACACACACACACAACATATTAAACAGAACAATTTTTAAAAATGTCGAAGTTGAAAAAAAAAAAAACCCAAACAAACCAGAAAGTGATTTAGTGAAATAATACCCACTCCAGATTTCCACTTGTTTCCATTCTTAAGAACACACTGGCAAAAGAGCATGACTCTTTTATCAATTTCAGCTTGTGGGTTAATGAACCTTCGGAATGGCGAACTTTATTTTCATTTTCGGACTACGAACTTTCGGACTACGAACATTCGGAATAACGCCACAAATGGTAAGATTAATCAATCCTTTTCAATTTTCTGATTAACGAATCTTATTCAATTTCTGGATTAAAAGTACAACGAAACCTTTTTTGGTATAAGGAGTAACGAACCTTCGGAACAAAAACAAAGCACTTATTTCATTTTCGGACTATCGAGTCATTAGGATAACGAATCTTTTTTTCTTTTTCGGATTAACGAACCTTTCGGAATGACAAACCTTATTTTGGACTAACGAGCTTTCGGAATAACGAACCTTCGGAATAACACCATAGATGTTCGGATTAATTAACCTTACTTCAGGTTGATGAACCACCAACATATCAAACCTTTTGAATAAAGAACTTAAAGAAAATATTTTCATTTTTGGACTAGGGAACACTTTTTATAACGAACATCACCAAAATAGATATGGAAAATTAGCCCAAACCAGCAACATCTGACAGCATAACAATAGTATTTATTGTTATATTAGTAGACTGCAACAGACTGGAATAGAGGGATACAGCTTACTCGAATGAACTTCAGGGGAAAAGAAGAAATTTAGGAAGATTCATGTATTATACGGTCAACAATGGCAGACTTGATCTGATCCAGTTTGATCCAGTTTGCATAATAGTATGTGATTGTTTCTACTATCGCTGTTCTATGGATACATGCAAAAATACAAATTTCAAAATGTCTAGTTATTCAAGGTCCCATTTTATTTTTTATTAAGGTTCTATGTGCTTTCTCTGTTTGATTTTTCTTTTTTCATTACAGAAAACTTGTGCGTGGTGTAGAATTGGGCTTTAAAATAATCATATAGCCATAATAGTCGTCTAATCTACGGGTAGGGGGTTGGCAAGGTCGCTAGTCAAAAGACATATATTATATTATCTCTCTCTCTCTCTCTCTCTCTCTATATATATATATATATATATATATATGTATATATATATATATATATATATATATATATATATATATATATATACTTTGACGTAGGATATGGTAAGATAAGGACACACACAGCAATGAAGGAAAAAGGTATATTTGAGGATTACCCCCCCCCCCCCCCTTCCTATCAACACTCCTGGACAAAGGGTAATCTAGATTTTGGCTCACGACTCGTTTTAGTATATTGGGACCGATGGCAACGTGACGATAGCCATTCTGCGGAAATTGACTTCTAAAGATCAGTCAGTGTTTGTGGAAATTGGCACCATCCCAGCTCATCAGTCGATGTAACAAGTGTCAGTGAAAGTGACGAAGTCCATGCTGCCAGCGATCATTTCACAAATGAAGGCAGAGTCGAAATTCATCCGCGTCTTCTTCTCTTTCATTGTTGCACTCTGAAACACCGTGTTAAAATGTGAACAGGCCCCGCTGATGGTCCCACCGTGTTAAGTGTGAAGGTATATGAAGTTCTTGAACCACGTACATCTATCAGTGGTGAAATGAAACTCAGAATGATATAGGGTGTGATGCAATATAGTTTAATCATACCTTCCCTGTATTCTGTGTGTCTGTCTGCGCGTCTTTCTGTGTGTGCATCTGTGTAGGCCTACTAATATGTGTACTAGTATCTTTTTCTATGTGCGTGCTTGTGTGTGTGTTCGTGTTTTGGCTTTACTTCTTTTGTTCTTTTTTATATTTGAGAGGAAGCAACATGAAGCAGAATGGCACGTTGAGATGAAAGGGACAAAAAAACAACAACAACAACAACCGAAGTCAACATAAAAGTCAATGTTATCATTAATTCTATTCAGTCTGCCTTACAGCTACCAGACACATTAGAAACATCGGTTTCTAATGTGTCTGGACACATGAGAAGACGTTATTTTGAACTAGTCAGACCAAAACGATTTTCCTTGCTGGGTAGGTTTACAAGCCTACCAGGCATAGCTCATGTGAAATGATTCCAGTCGATATGTTTAAAGTGAACATTTATTCGACACTTGAAATGTGCAGATGACTTGGAATGTCGACTTAAATCCTTAAGAACATTCAATTCTTGCACGATAAAACATGTTGTTTCAAAGGGACCTTTGAGAAAATATGTGCATTCGTTGACGTAGGTTGATTATATTGATTATCAATGAAATATTTGCCTACTTTTTGGGAGGAGGGTGGGATGACGAGGATCTGAATTGTCAGTAGCTTCTTCAAAAAATTCAACGTAGCAGTCAATATCGTAATAAAACTTGGGCCTCTACTTCGAAGGGAAAACATAAATGTAGGGCCTATGCCACTTTTTTTTTCTGTATATTTTTCCTTCGATTTCCTCGGAGTTGTCTCTCTATCTAATATCTATCAATCAATCTATCTAAAACAACCTATCTATTTATCTATGTACGTACGTATGTATGTATCTTCACTACTTATCTATCTATAACAATCTATCTATTTATCTATGTACGTATGTATGTATGTATGTATGTATGTATGTATGTATGTATCTATCTATCTAGCTAGCTAGCTAGGTAGCTATATGTCTGTCTCATCTACATGTATGTATTCCTGTCTCTTTTCCACTTCCTTTCAATCCTATCTCCCTCTAAGCTCTCTCTATCTCTCTCTCTCTCTCTCTCTGCATCTTTGACTGTCTATCTGTCTGTCTGTCTTTCTGTCTGTCTGTCGCTCTCCCCCCCCCCCCTTCGCTCTCTTGTTCTCTCCAATCTAATGTCAAGGGGATACGGGCAACGAAGTGGGGCCAAGTAATTTTTCAAAGCGCGTAACTTCACTCCCGACGCAGCACAGATATTAACCAGCGAGACCTTGTTTTTCGGCGCGTCATTTCTGGGTCTGCCAGCCGGCGGCGACGGCTGATGAGTCCCTGTCACACGATACACGGAGTGTTAGGTGGAGTCTGTTGACTGTCAGAAAACAAGACCGTGGCCCAATCATCTTGTTTTCTATCTTTTCAGGACCCCTTAGTGACCGTAATTTGCACAGTAATTCACCCTTTGCTCTGCAAACTGCTGCGTGATGTATAGATGTTATCGAGTTGCCTCTCTTTCGAGACATAGCGGTGAAATTTTGAACGCAATGATAAAACAAAACAAAAATCTAAACCATCTCATTGGGAGCTCTTGATTTAACCTTTTGAAATTTGAGTGAATTTGTGAATAAGAAGAAAAGGTTCTCATGGTCTCGCCAACAGTTGACCTGTCAGATGAACGATTATGGAATGCCGTATTACACAAACATAGCGAGATTGTAGGGAAGAGGAGGTTGCGATCGTGTTCTTCTGACGTGATTACATGGTAATGAAAGTGTGAACATCAAAGCAAAATCGTGCGCCACGTACAAAAAAAAAAAAAAAAAATGTCACCCTTACCGTAAAACTCTTGTGTCGTTAATTACGATGTCTTATCCCCTTTCCTCAAACTTATAGCACAAACTTCATGAACATGTCAATGTAGGTTCCAACCACACACAATTTCATTTATACGTCACGAATGCAATGTACTTGAGAATGATTTCAATTGATTTTGTGCCATGTAAATGCTGTTTGTATATATACTGAACTTATAACTTATTATTTATGTGTTACTTTGTCATGGATGGATGTTGTAAACACAGCACTGTATGATTTGTGTGGAAACTTGATAAATGAAATGAAATTAAATTAAATTTACAAAATGAACGCAATACAAACAGATAATTGGTCATTCTAAATGTTTCTGTTTTTATTAAAATACAATGTTTGTTCAAAGTCTCAGCACGATTTTAAGCGAAATAGAGCACTGTGAATATATCATAATAATGGCTAATCAAAATTTGTCAAAAAAAGAATTGAAATGCATAATTCGAAAGGGAAAGGTTAACTTACATCAATACGTAGTCGTCACTGCATGATCTAGGACACCCTTGGGATATATTTTTCCTTCATTTAAGGTGAAACATTAGAAACATTAATCGAGGGACAAGCTATCGAAATCACTTCTCTTCTTCCCATTTGCAGTCAAAATGTAACTTCTTCGCTCTTGGCCTTGTAACAATAGAAGTATGTTACAAGGATTTCGAAAATTAGGAAAGACGAATACCTTTCAAGATGGTGGCTCACAGTAAGCATAGTCTTAATCTCAGCCAGAAATAATTGGCTACTCCTTTTTTGTTACGTCACGTCACGTGATTCTCATGAACTACTACGTCAGTCCGACAACAAGGAAACCAAAGACACATTGTAGTGTTATATGCCATCCAGGCTTAACAAAGGTTTAATACTGGAGAATGGGCTTGACAGATCGGCAATGTCTACACATAGGTCTTGTATTGATGGTAATCGGGCAGGGCCACTACAGCTATTAGTTTATCGACACGCGATATGACCCTTTCTATAGTTAAAGGGGAGATATAGTTTTGATTTTCATGGGGAATTCAATTTGTAACTTTTGTAAGATGATTAGAAAAATACGCACAAAAGAAAACATTTCAAACAAAATGGTCCTAATAAGAGGCGGGTCTTACGTTTTATTAGGACCGCTTTGCTTTTGGATATCTCAGCCATTTCAAAACCAATATTCATCAAATAAACTTTGCATTTCTCTTAGAATGATGTGCTCTTTTATATTTACTATTAAAGGTTTTTCATTATCTCACAAAAATGTTGGAAACCTGAAGCCTCATCTCAACCAAAGCTATGTCATCCCTTTAACGTTATTGAACAATGATATCCGATCCCAGTGCATCACTCTGCTCTTCTGCAACTCCGATATTTGCACACTGCTCTCGGCAATGCCTCAGGAATATCTCAGCTCAATAAAATGCGCACATTCACGGTAGCAAGAAAAACTGCTACTGGAATTTCATCTTTAATACTTCTCACATCATTTCCCTGCCGACTTCGGTGTGTGGAAAGACTGGACCTAAATGTGGTTAGTAAAGTTGTGATTAAGCATTAATTTTGTCTGAGAAGCATTAATCAAAAGAGTGAAGATTCGTGGTCTTGTATGATTTAAGGTGCTTCTACAGATGTCTGAACATAAAAGCAATGTTTTACCGTATGTCCCCCCCCCCCCAAAAAAAAAAAAAAAATATATAACGGGACCCTCCGCAATGATAACTTTAAAAATAGTGATTAAATCCAAATACAATTTCAGGGTATGAAACTATAACTTATTACCCACGCAGAAAACCCCATCCGATTTGCTTCAGTGGTCAAAGAGAAATGGTGATTTTTGTAGTGCATGTCAGGAATCCCTTCCCTCCAAGTTCTGTCCATTGTATTCACACATTATGCAGTGCCGAAAGCATCCAAATGCTAAACTTGGAAGAATCACATCCACGACATGCTTCACAACGATTGACATTTCTCTGTGACCACGTAACCAAATTGAATGGGGTTTTCTGCAAAATGTGGGTAAGATGATATATTTTTAGACCCTGAAATAGCATTCAGACAGTTTAATCATACAAATTGGAAGTTAAGAATGCAAAAGCCCGATTGTATTTTTTTTTTTTGGGGGGGGGGAGTACATACTGTATTAATATAAGTAACAAGAACAAGTAAAAGGTTCACGCAATGCTTGACCTGCATAAACAATAACATAGTTTTGAATAATCTTATGAGGAAAATTCAGTCAAGAACAAAATTAGATGCACAAAGAAGTGGATATAAATCATTTTCAATGGCATATCAAATATGGTGTTTTTACTCAACTTCAGTGTATTTTCATATCTTAAGCAGGGTGATTTTAAAGCAGAAAGCAAAATAATTTCAACGACATAGAACATTATTATACGAATTGGTGGCAAATATTACAGTTTACTGTTATCAATTTCCTTGGTACAACTAAACTCACCTTAAATCAACAACCTTAAATCAACAAGACGTACGATGTAGATACGATGTTCCCCCTTAATGATGAACTGCGTGGAATCTAACCATGCAAGGGATGACATGGCAAAGGCGTGTTTGGTCTCATAAATTCTCGGTATAGTGATATCTGTAAGGAGGCGTGACAGCGCGGTTGGACGTGACAGAGGTATGAAGTGCCAAGAGTACGAAGCGAATAAAAACCCAATGTCAGTGATGTATGTATGGCAAGACGAGATGGGAATAACTTGTAAGGGGGCGGCGGGGGATTGAAGTATAGAGTTAAGATAAGAAACGCCTGGGGGAACTTTATCGAAGACTGTGGTTTGTAAAGGATAAAGAATAGCAGTTAGGGTGCGCCTTGCAAGATGTCTGTGTTTTAGTTTGTTTGTATTTTATAGAGTTAAACTTAAGTAGTAATCAGTCATAATGTCACTACCGTTGAAGAAAGATAACTTTTGCCAAGATTATTTTTTCATTCAAATGCGATAGGAGGGACAGATCTAAAACAGAATGTATTATTGATCCATATATATATATATAACTAATTTCCTTGATAGAATCAAGTGATTATTTGCATGTGTGTTGGACGATCTACTGTGTATAACGTCGTTACCACTAAGGAAGGTGTACATAGTTAGTATTACAGCGACTGGAAAACACAATGTATCGCGTTCCACACATTTTGACGTTCTACAGTCAATCTTGGTCCTTGATCATGCATGCGTGTATACAATTTTCAGTAATGTTGGCTGTGTAGGTATATATATATTTGGTTTACTATTTTGTGTGTTTCGCAGACGAGGGTATCTAATAACCCAAAACTTTTGGAAGGTCTAGGTAAAGTTGACCTTGACTAGGTTTTACTTGATTCAACACCAAAGTTTAGGTTAAAAAAAAAGACAACATTCAACAATTCGTGACAGAGACCTTTAACCTTATGGCATGACAACGTTCAATCAGGCAGATCGTCCTCGGCACTGGGTTTCACGGTACACGCGGTCTACAGTCGATTAGGTGACCACAACGGGCCTAACAATCGTGAGAATCTTAAATGAGTGGGCGAAAAATCGATGGACGAAGGCCCTTGCTGCGCACGAAGGACTTCAAAGTTTAGGAGCTGTGAGAAGAAACGTGGAGAGAAAGTTCAGTTTAATCAGATTAAGGTAGACAGGTAAGGACATATCCACGTGTCAGTGGGGCTCGGAATCTGTAGGGTGAATTGGCACCTGCGGGCTATCCGCCACAATCTCTTCTTTAACTCGTGATAACCTCAACATGAAGAAAAAAAAAGAATTGTGAAACCTGGAATGCAGAAAAACTGGTGATCTGACAGGCGCCTCCCCATCAAACGTTCGGATTATATGTTTGGTATGAATCCACTTCATGTTTTGCAGTATCTAACATTAATTATTGCTCGTGAACACGGTCGTCAAACACACTCGCACACAAGCTCACCATGCTCAAGCACACACTCTCCCACATACACAAACACGCAGACAAGCACACACACACACACACACACACATACACAAACAATAGAAAAATACCCCCCCCCCCCATAAAAAAAGAGGAAAAAAGTGTTCAATGAGAATCAAATTAACCTACGAATAGGCTCACTTTCGGTTTGATAAAGAGAAATATCTATCTTCTCAATCACATATCTCGACAAGTGAAATTAATTTGGTATCTTCGCTAAAATTGCGTCTTTGGGAGTGGTCAGACAGTCCTTGGTCTCTTTTAGTACTGAATTGAGTGGGTTTTTTTTTCTTCTTTTTTTTCAAACATGGTACATTAAACTGACTGGAAGGAGTGAGTATTTATCCAATTAACTTAGACCGAGGAGGATAAATCGGCATCATTTGACAATTACCAAGTGTATTAATTTGACTTTAACTCAAAATGAACGTCATGTACAGGCATGGGCAAGATGTTTATCAATTTTATTTGAAGAGCGCTTTTAACGTCGGATAATTTGGTAATTACAGAAAAAGTTGAATACATCATGTAATCGCATTGATGTCATGTGTCTACAAATCATCATCTAGAATCCTAAAACTTTGGGGTTAGTTGGATTTGTTGTTGTTGTTGTTGTTGTTTAACATTCCACTTCGCGATATGATGGCGGAGGTGTGTGTACCTTCTGTTCCAGCTTCTATGAACATTAACGCCCCCCCCCCACACGAACAAAGTATTATTACGTAATTACACCCTTTGAAAATGTAGTGATGGTGTC
The DNA here is from genome assembly GCF_964275005.1 of Diadema setosum. NCBI lineage: Eukaryota > Metazoa > Echinodermata > Echinoidea > Diadematoida > Diadematidae > Diadema > Diadema setosum. The sequence goes on from NC_092704.1 coordinate 1,289,449, forward strand.
TTCAAGAAAACACTCAGACAAATTGATTCAAGAGAGAATTTCCTGAAGATACCATATTTGTGAGGAATTCAACCGTGTCTTTTAAGCCCTTTTTACACTTGTGTTTCTTTACCCCGTACTTTCTCTGACCCAGGACTATCGTTAGTCCCGTACCAATTTTTTCAGCTTTTTACACGCGTCAATAAATCCTCTACTAAGCTCCTGTCCTGGGCTAAGGAGAAAACTGACCTTTTTACACTCGTATTTCTTAGTCCCGTACTTTCCAAATCACATGGATATTCATGATTACGCTGTGCACTGTACAAGTACACGCACGCACCGGCAGCACTTGATTACCTCGTTTCTGATTGGTCAATGGGGGTCGGACTTCGTCTCCGTCGCTTAGCCCCGGATTATTTTTTCGTTCTGTTTACACTCGCTTGCTTGGCACCGCAATTGCGGTGCTAACCCTGCTTTTTGCAGGGCCAGATAGTACGGGATTATCGGTGGGGCTAGCCCACTTTGGCAAAAACAAGTGTAAACACTGTGTTAGAATCTACGTGGTAAGCCCTCCCGCCCCCCCCCATAAGGTATGTGACTAAGCAAAAATTTGCAAGTGTAAAAAGCCCTTTAATAAGTTCCGTTGCTCATTGCAGTACGTTTCTGTAAAAGCAAGATAAGTCGAGACAACTGCAAAATGGTGTTGTTGGTTTTTTTTTTTTTTAAGTGAGATCACCATGGTAAAGTGGCTAAGGCACTGGACTGGATTTGTAAGCAGATTGTCTGGGGTTCGAATCCATTTCTGTGCCTTCGTCCTTGGAGATGATGTTTTGCCCTAATGTCCCTCTTGACCACCAAACCGTGTAGATTTATAGCTGGAAGCAGAATTGGGGTAATTGCTATGTCAGGAGCCTTTGAGAAAGCAGCGCTGACACTGAAGAGGCTGCCCCGGGTATTATAAGGACATAATTATCATCGCTACAAGTTGTATAATTGCAGGATAAAGTTCAAAGATCGACGAAAAAAAAAATAGATTTAGAAGAACAAAGCATGATAGAATGGTGCTTGAATTGACTTATTGCACTATTAAAGCGCTTGCTATCTTGAACTAAACGCCTTAACCTTTTTCTTCAATATATATTTATAGTTTTATGATTACGATTCATGATAACAATGATTCATATTATAAAAGCTATGAATCTTGAAGTTGTCGTTTACCTCTCGATCGATCTGCCCCCCCCCCCCCTCCCCCAGCTCCAACACATGGACACTTGTTGCACCTGTTTCGGCTATCTACACATTAAAGAGATGTGCAGTAAGGTACTGTAGTATGCGTAAGAAGTGCATCGTCACGACAGTGTACTGCCTAGAGTCATAAACCACTTTGAACAGAACAAGTTTAGCGGAAGAAGTGGTTGTGTAATTCATGGCATGATGTAAGAATTTACAGTCATAATGGCTGCCATTATGTTCTTTGTCTACTGATGAAACATTGAAAGGCGACAAACAGCACGTGACAGTATACTTATACTCTTTTCCAGTCATAAATAAAACCTGTTACCCTGTTAACCTGTTGGACAGCTCCTCTACTACTAAGGGGTGCTAACTCTTTGGATTCGACTGAACGCACATTAAGAATTTAGAAATCATATCCTCCCTTGCGGTGTAAATGAACTGAAAGTACAACTGCGTGGTTTTAATGGATTTCGTGATTTCATTTTGGCATGTGAGAGTGAGGAAGAAGAATTTGATTGGTGCAGTAAAGTGTAACAATGTAACAAAATCCGATCCGTCAGCAACTGCACTTACACTATGAGCGCACCATCCTACTCCGCATTTCAGAAATTGGCTTTTAATGGAAGTGCATAAAAGTGTCGCGTTTCAGGCGTGAAGATAGAGTAAAACTATGCATTCTTGTGATCATTGCGCATTTTAAGGTATTAGAAATTTGATTATGCCTTTTGCATCAGTCCAGCTCCACAATCAACTCTGGAACCGAAACGCGACGAGTTTCACATTTTCCCGCCACCGAAACACGAAACACGAGTCGTGTAACAAGTTATAATTAGCAGCAAGCGAGTAGCCACGGTACACGACCTGATCTTGTTACCCCGGCGCTGCCGCGTATCTTGTATCGGGTTTCGCTCGCCAGAGACCTGGTTGAATGGTACTCTGGGATATCATTGACTGCCGCACAAACGAGCGACTGGGGCTAACTTCCGGCATTCTGAGTGCATAGTTCAGTGATACCCACACAATACCCGCCTTTACCTCCTTGAACGTGATTGGGAATGGATACGTCTACCTGAAGACCGGGACAGCATATTTTTAAAAGATTCTCTTTTTTTCAAAATTGTTCTTGACCGATGTTAATAACTTTTTTTTTTTCACTAAGGTAATTGTAAAACTCTATGGAATTTATAAACATAATGAAAGGCGAACATTCTGTATGACAGTAGCTTTGGGCGTGAAAATACGTACATTAGAGATATAGGCCCTACTGGAAACGCATTCCAATATATATCTCTCTCTCACACACACACACACACGCGCACACACACACGCATGTCTATACAAACAATCTATCATGACACGTTATTCCGTACAACTAAAGCACATGAAATAATTCCCGGCAGCGATTAAAGGTTTTCGTTGCCCAATCAATGAGATACAAGGCGAGCCAAATCCGGTACACAGGTGAATGTGAATGTGCGCATGCGTAGTGTGCGTTGGGGTGGTCACCTGTTTTATAATGCGTGTGTGTCGTCTGCATAATTCTCCACGTTGGCGTGAGAGGAGTGCTCTGCTAGTGACCAACATGAGATCCAAACTTAATTCGATAGATTCGTTTTCTGACGTAGAAGCAAACAGTGAGACATTCAGGGATGCTTAGTGTACCCCTCCTCTCCTTCCCGTCTGGTGCAGCTTCCAAGCCACCTCAGTCACGCGCCCAAATAAGCAAGCACCCAGATCGATGGGAATCCGCATGTTGATACACTCTACTCGGCTGCAAACAAATTCTCGTTCATTTATAGTACAGACCTTTCTATTCCCGCTTTGTAGCTTTCAGCCACTTTCAGCCAGCCTGTCATTTCCCCTTCCCAAGTTTCGCGCCTCTTTCCCTCTCCCTAATTCTCACACAGCGAAATACTGAGGCGTTCTACACGACTTTCCGTGTGGCAGTACGTACGTATACGTGCGCCGCTCTGTCGAATCAGATCAGACCGCACCCAGCCCGAAGGCATCATACGTGACGCCACTCAGATTTCTGCTTCGGTACTTCTTGGTATCGGCCTGGAATAACAACCCCTTCTCTTCTTGCTTGCTTTTCCTCCGTCTCCTTCTCACACTAGCTATTTTGAATGCATTCTTCCCTTTCTTTTAAGAAAATGTAGCTTTCCCATGTAAGGTTTTGTTTGTTTGTTTGTTTATTTGTTTGTTTTTTGGTTGATAACACATTCGTCAATAAACAGTTATGATACACACTGATGTAGGTAAACGTCTTGGGTATGTGTGAATAGTCACGGTAACTTGATGCTTGAGAACAGCAGCATTGACTGTTTGCATCTAAAAAAGACATCTAGTACTTGATCTTAGGTGATCATTGGTTGGGTGTAGTTTTCTTTTCGCAGTTCAATTCAATTTGGAGGCGAAGTCATGAGCAACTTTAATAAGACATCATCAACCCGACCTGCATACATGGGCGTTGTGTGGTATTCTCTGGTCTGGCAATAAAGTGCCACTGACCGCATGTTTCTCCGAGAGGAGCATTATCAGCTCAGGTGGGATTGTATTTTCCACACGATGAAAGCTCTTTAATGTCTGTGGCTTATTCGCCCATTTAATATTACATCATCTTTCTCCTTGCGTTAGTTTTACGACGGCATTTTTACAACATGGTAGAGAAAGTTGTAAAACCTGTTATGACCAGGCGGGACTACACGAGTAGTAATGAAAGGATCCAAATGCATTGTATTCTCACATTGTTGTCTTTTCCCTTCCTGCTCCGTATTATCCTAACCGCCAACCATTTTACTTTCCTCCCAGCTCTGTATCCCGCCACAACATTGGAGAAAATATCAATGCTGCTGTAAGCGAGCCGCGTGACATAAAATACGTTCAACAACCGCTCGATCGTATCAATTTTTGAAAGAGAGAAGTCGAGTTCATCTGACAAGACGTTGGTGGCGCTCGTTAGTAAATAAATCCATCCACCTTCGGAAAAATCCCAACCGGCATAATCATGCACATATAGCCTAATATAGCCCCATACATTAGTGGCATGTCAGTATTCCATAATCATTTATCAACTTGAAAATGTTCTTTCCAATTCCTCATTTTCAAGTTAACGCGTGTGGCTCTACTGCAAAGAAAATAATTGTTAAACTTTTAGTCTTCTTATATCCTATGTCTTTGAGGACAGTGTCCCCAAGTAGATACTGATAAAACATGAACGCATTAATGGGGAAGAGTGAAGTGAAAGTAGCATGTCTGAGCAAGAGTATAGCAAAACGAATAGACGTTATGGAAATAATAAGCATTTGAACGTCAGGAATCATCTTACATGGTGCACTGTAAGCTTGGAAAACATTAGATACATCGCTTATCCATACCGGTGACGTGTCACAAATATCACGGTTCACACACACCAGGCTTTTCACGATTTTGTTAGAGACATATCTGGGACAAAGCACTGGCTCATAATATCGTTTTTTTACACAAAAAACAGTTTTTTTCCGTAGATACTATCTAGGGCAGGAAAAAGATGTTGTAATTGATTCGTCTGGTCGATCGTTAGTACAATTTAAACTGACAACCGAAAAAAAAAAAGAGTGTTGCATTATTTCCTTCAATTGAAATGACGTTAGAACCAAACTTCCTTTTCTTAGACCGAACATAACTTGCATATTTCACTGTAATGTCTTTTGTGAATCATATCAGTAATATGGAAACACGCAAGTTATGCCATGTCTATCATTAGGAAAGGGGCATGGCAATGTACTTTGATAATCATTACTTTAGCAGTATAGTTGACAGTTGATGTCAATGCCAGAATCTTGGTTTAGAAGGATTGTTTTTTTTTTTTTTTGGGGGGGGGGGAAAGGACCAAAACGCATTTGCATTGTAAAGTTCCTCTAACGTCTAAGGCTAGATTTTCGTAGCCAAAATAATAATACAAAAGTTTGTATCACAGTGCATAATTCGATAGTTTGTTTATGAATGTGCAAACCTTCAGTGATGTCAACTAAAAATTCGGTTTTTGAATTTCGCACATCCTGTCCTGTAATCCAAGTAACAATAGTATCAGTGTTCTTTGAGCCAACCATCCATTACCTGCAGTAAAGCTTCTCTCAAATCCCTCTTGCTTAGATAGATGGGACTTAGTAAGATTGCAGTCTATTTTTGACGTAACGTAAATAATCCAATGTATGTATTCACAAATTCTACTGCATTATCCTCGAACATACAGCGTCTTCATATCTTCTGCAGTTTGTATCACTCTACTAGTCGCATTGTTGGCTGTTGTTGTTGACATTGTCGTTTAGCAAGAGAATGTCATGCCATAACAGTATGTCATCCCCAAGGAATGAACGAAGAAGGGGGGAAATTCGAAATAATGGTATTTCTTTGGGGATGTGCTTTCCAGGTGATTGACTGAGAGCTACTCCTAGGGTCTTCAGTCGCAGTAGAGTCCGTCTCTGTTGGCATGATTAGTGAATTTTCTCTGATAGATCTGTTATACAACATCCAACCATCCTACCCCCCCCCCTTAGCCAGCGCGATTAGACGGGGAATCAAGCCATGATGGGTCGATTCTTTCAAACAGTTTTCGCCTCGACGTCTTCTTCTTCTTCTTCTTCTTCTTCTTCTTCTTCTTCTTCCTCTTCTTCTTTTTCTTCTGCGAACAATAGAATCAACAAGAAGAAGAAAAAAAAAGAAGGAGGAGGGGAGGGGAGGAGGGGAGGAGGGGAGGAGGGAGAAGAAGAAGAAGAAGAAGAAGAAAAGGCGAAGCCATGCTAACGTGTTGCAATGAACGCCAACCAAGTCATTTCCCATTCTCTATAAAGCACCTTTGAGAAGGATGAGCTGAGTTGATGCTGAGTTCCGTAATAGATCTCTAACAAGTCATGAATATCATCGTCTTACACATTGAACGTACTCATATAAGAATAATAGCAGATGTGCATTTATGTTTCCATGATTATTATTGCTTCAATGTGCACTATGTCTGAACTGGACAGTCAATATGATTCAGTGGCGGATCCAGAGGGGGGGGGGGGCGCAACCGGCGCACGCCCCCTTTATTTTCCGTTAAAAACGAAAGAAATAAAAAGAAAAAAAGAAAGAAATGAAACCCGGAAGTGGCACCAGAAATATTAGTTGTGCCCCTCCCCCCACCCCTTTACAGAACTCCTGGATCCGCCCCAGTGACTAACTGTTGTAAGTTTGATCATCACAGAATGGGTGAGATAAGGGGCCATAGAGATAACGAGAGAGCGAGAGAGAGGGGGGGGGGGGAGAATCTGAACGTTCTCTTCAAAGCGCGGTGGGAATTCTAATAAACGCTCATCTCACCGCATGTAATATTCATGCAAAAAAGTGATATATATATATATAGGAATTTCATTTCCGCAAAACATTAGGGCAGAAAACATTGTTTGTAAAGGGAGAGCAAGAAAGAAACCAAAGGTATTTTTGTCTTTGACTTGGCCTCGGGACGACGGAAGGTACACCTGCTCTTCAGGTTCGTGTCTCTGATGTAAGCAGGAATTGATTTCACGTCTATACCTTCTGTCATCGGCTTGAAATAAGACTATTTTGGCAGACAATCCGTGCAGGTATGGAGGTCGTGCGTAACCCTGGTAGTCTGATTGATAATTCATACCCCCCACGAGGTTAGCTGAGAAAAGCACTCAAAACCCTCACTCCACACGGTTTCTATCAAAGTGTTACTAATCCATGTCGTTGAATCTCAGGGTGTCCACGGAATACATTATCAATTTTTTGACATCGCCCACGCAGGGGCGTCGATTTTGGTGGGGGAAACCGTAATATTCATCTTTTTACATAATTATCTACTGTCTTTACTTCATTCTTTCTTCATTTTTGCTCTCACTTCCCCAGTTCTAAGAAAATATGATATTATGATGACATAATAAATATATCTATATATATATATATATATATATATATATATATATATATATATATATATATTATAAATATTACAGGATATCCATAACATATTTATAATTTATTATCTATATATTTATAAATGTTATAGGATTATCACAATGCTGCCCCTACCTCAATAATTCCAGGATGTCGAAAAAAAAATGATACACATGCACTGTTGGAACATTTAGATTTAAATGTAAATCGTTGTATTTTAATTCTAAAAATCCAAAAGCACCCCCCCCCCCCGATTTAGTGCATTTAGGGGATAGACAATTACCAAATATTCCACAAAACGGGCCCACCAGATCGTTAAATTGCAATTCTAAACACACACACACAAATTTTTCTGTGTGCCCCCCCCCCTTTGGTCCACCTAAATACACATTTACACAGTGATGGCACACAAGGGGAATCACACAAGGGGAATAACAGGTAGCAGTTACCTCTGTTTATCTATTCAGACTTTTACTTAATATTTATTCATCTTCCTTTTTTTTTTTGATAGACAAAGCTTCCAAATATTTCACTAAAAGTTTGCACCAAATCCCTGAATATTAATTCTGAAACTGCAAGATCTCCCTCCCCCGCTCTCTCACACGTGTACTCCAAGTTTTGCTCCTTCCCCCCCCCCCCCCATCGGATTGACTTCCCTGATCGTCCGCGAAGGTGTAATAGCAAAATATCGCACAAACTGGAGTCCGTTGGGGTTAAGAAGGCGAATCCAAGTAAAGACTTAAAGAGAAACGAGGTCAATACAAGGCGATGTTAGTTTTGTCTCTTTCAGGAGATGGAGCTTTAATCTGACACAAAAGGAAAATCACGACACAGATGCAGATTTACTTGTAAATATCTGGAACGGCAATACTTGGTTGAAAAATGTCATGAATAATTGCAAAGGTACGCTTTCTTGTTTTTCCTCTACAACCTTTATTTTCATCTGTGTAAGGAAGAGAGGGTTTTAATAAGCGTTCGAATTTTGCGTGACAAATGACTCGGGAGGCTACTATTTTCGTTTTTTGTTGTTGCTGTGTTTTGGGGGAGATGTTGTTGTTATCACCATGATAATGGACAGTGACCTAATTCTTGGCTTTGCGCTAGCAAGCCTTCCTATGTTGTTTGTTTGTTGATGTTGTATGTGAAACAAGTATCTCGCGGTATACGAGAAGCAATCACAAACCCCTTTAGCAATTTAGATTTTACGTAGTGCGAGGTAAAGAGTACAATCCAATCATACTGTGAAACCTTAAGTCATAAAGGCTACACGAGCTATGAATAATGATACCTGACTCCCACCTTAATCATGATGCACGGAATGTTATTATGAGGATAAATTCGACAAAGGGAAGAAAAGTAGCTCATTAATTCTCTGTGTGCTTGGAGTACCGATTAGCACAGATAACCCCTTACCATTGTACACACTGTCCAAAATCCGCCTTACAGAAAGGGTCAAAGTTGTAATATTTCTACTTTCTACAATATTCTCGATCTCAAAATGCTCCATACACACACACATACACACATACAGAAGCACACACACAAACACATGCAATTTTTGCAATAATAATGTATACATTTTAAAAATAATAGTGTATAATTTCATTAATATGCGAACAAATACAAATATAATATTACAAGCTGATACAGGTGGATGTACAAAGTAGTATAATAGTCTCACAGTTTAGACACGCACACCTACACATATTTAGATATCAATTTCCGAATCACAGTGCCACGTTACGCTTTTACAAATAGAAAACTAAATCAATGAGATGAAACCGAACAGATTTTGCTTTGCTTTTGTTTTGTTTGTTTGTTTGTTTGTTTGTTGTTGGTTTTTTTTTTTTTTTGCTAGAAGGTGCGAACATTGTGTTAATATGAGCATGTTCATGTGTTAGGAGAGAGAAAACCCAAAGACAGATGTATAGATGACTTGCAGTATATATATAGATAGATAGATAGATAGATAGATGACTGAATAGATAGATAGATAGATAGATAGATAGATAGATAGATAGATAGATAGATAGAGATATAATATGTATTATATATAGACAGTTAGAGAGAGGGGGGGGGGCGGGGTAATATACATTAAATCAATTTTTTTTACCTGTTATACGAGGAAGATATATTCATATACCTCAATTGACATTCCCCGTGATTCCTTAATTCTTAATCCATTACCGACTTTAGTGAGGCTAAGTGATAGAACTATAGATGAGATATCACTGCTAGGATAATATCATTTTCTTCTTGTCAAATCTTTTCCTAGTGTGAATAACTCACATCTCAATTGTCATGGGGGTTATGGAAGCATCAATATTAGTGTAGCCGAGAACTCGCACTTAGCTTTGGAATTACACTAATGGAATGCCCTTTATCAACTGTCTCTTTTCATCGGGGAGTAATACTTCATTTTCAAAATGCTTTTCAGGGCTTTGATTCTGTTTCATCGTAGGGCTCATGAGATTTAGATATAAATGCAGGGCATTATCACGATAATCTAATTATAAATGAAGGTTATTAGGCTTGTTTTGGGGATTTCAATGGTCACTGTATGCGCAAATGAAAATTTAGAATGTTTGAATGTTGAGGAGACAGATAAATTATCTGCACTTTTAGCTTGGATGTGACTTGTCCATCTACATTAATGATAATAGTCTGTTCTACTGTCGAACAACCGCCGACTTCGAATTGTGGGCAAAACTTATCGCATTTGCATTATCTTCGAGGCACGCGCAGTGGCCTTTCTAAGAAATGAATCTTGTGTGTTTAACAATGTTTAATCTATTTTACCCTTTATATGTGATTGTATGCGTTATTAGAGTATTTCATTTGTGATGATTAATTATATTTTAACGGCTTAAAATTCAACAATAATTTTAATTCTGGAGAGTAGAGCCTAACCTTTTTTTTCATGGGGGGGGGGGGGGGTCTATCGCAGACTATATCAAATGAGGTCATTAGCGGGGGAGAAAGTCCTTCTATGAATGCCTGCATATTCTTTTAGCACGTCCTAATATTTTCGGTAGACCAATTCTAACCTATATCTGCTAAAAACGTGTCATTCATAGGAGAACGTCATTCATGCAGTTATATATATATATATGAAGAGCTTGCTTCCAAAAGGCGCTAAATCCTTCATTTTTCAATTGATTTAGCGCCGTTTGGTTGAAAGCTCTTCAATATGTGCTTATAATGGCGGCCCTCTGCATAATCGCTTCTTAACTACAATTGTTATTGTAATCCCTGCTGACTAGACGTGCATGCTGTTTATTATATCATTATTTCTTTTCTTTTATATCGTTGTTTATGCAAGTCAAACGACTGTGTTGAATTTACTTTGTATATTTCCTACATGTTCATGATTATGTAACTTATGTATATTGATTTGCAGAAAATAAAGTAGCTATCAAACATCAAACATATATATATATATGTATAAAATAAATATATATATATATATATATATATATATATATATATATATATATATTACAGAGAGAGAGAGAGAGAGAGAGAAATGAGTCTGTGTATGTGTGTGCGTGTGTGTCTGTGTGTGTGTCCATCTCATCTTTTTAGTTCGCTCATTTAAAACGAATTCAATGAGATCATCTTGACATTGATACCGACACTACTAGCTGTCCAAGCGTTTAGGAACGACACACAAATCCACGTAAACTTGACTTTATTGTTTTCATCATTTAGAAACCTAATTTCATCTCGAAGATGCAAAAGGTATTTTCCGTTTTTCGTTTGTCTTAGTAAATCGTCTTCTTTTGCTTTAGAAATGTGATATTTGTACTTTACGCTTGAGACTTAGATCCAATCGTATATCAGAGACCAAAATATAGCATAATATGATATGTGAATTTTTACCTCCGGCGTCCTCCGTGGCGGTCTGGCTGCTTGAAATGATGGAAGACGTGGCAAACACTCGTATGGCTCGCTGACTGACCGATTGAAGAGCTGTGTGAGGTAAAGGAAACAGGATCAGATGACATTTTTATATGAAAACTTGTTTTACTTCCACTGCTGCACACAAGATGGATTTCTGAAAAGGCGAGGAGGTCTTACTCACGCATCCACCCAGCCGGTATCTTTGACTGGGTGGCAGCCCGCTTTTTAAACCTTCCTAATTTATAAAAATATCCACCTGATGTTGACATTCACATCTGAATAGTATATCTCAATCTCAACTTACCAACCGGTTTTGAGCCGAGAATTTATGTAACACCTTAAAGTACTTTTAGAGGCCGTGTGAATATCAAGGGCACCCTGTTGTTGTAATAGAACAATCCCAAAATCATTCATTTAGTGAGCTAAACGTTACATTGTCTGCCTGAATTCCTGCAGTGGCAGTAGGGCATAATGGCACGCCAAGGTTGTTCGAGTGAGTTTGTTTTCGAATCATATGTGACGATGGCGTGCAAGCTGCATTTAATTTTCATTTCATTCATTTCATTTTTTAAGTAAAACGTAACATAGAGTAATCAGGAATTATAACATAGGCATGTATTCAACTTTAGATGATAGATAATGGTTAACAAATAAAATCATACATGCATACCGACAAAATACAAAGTTATGTTTGGAGAAAAAAAAAAGAATTGAGAGGTCCACTGAAGTAGTGGATTCTGTGGATTCTGTTGTTACAAATTTAACCACCAGACTTTATAAGGTCGTACAACCTACGCTAAGAACTATTTCACTCATCTATAACCCATATGAATAATTCTTTTTTTTTATCGGAATGATGTATGTATTGATTTCATTAATTTGATTTATCGTTCATGGAAAATTGAATGCAACGTTGCAGTACATGAATCACGGTTAAACGTCAACTTGCACATCAAGACGGATTCCTTTGAGGGAACATAATTACATAGAAGTGATATTAATGCTACGCAGAAAAAAAAATGTGAATTAGTAATAGTGTTTTATGCTTCGTCCGACTGTCCGAGACACAAAATTGTTTCATTTCAACTTCCCATAGTAGACATGTTTTTAAAGAAGTAAAATATGATCAAATCACAATGAAGAGAGAAAAATGGCCGCCTTGTATGGCTCCTACCCTCTGCGGCCTAGACCCTGGTAACAAAAGCTTTAAACTGGTGGTGCTCTTTGCTGCTTGCTGCTTTGCACATTGCATTATGCTGATTTTTGTTACGTTATTTTCACCCTTTTTTTCCATCACCAAAGGCCGCATAATAATCTGTTTTGACATTTAAACACTCAAAGGAAAAGCTCAAAGGTAGAGAAAGAGAGGGGCGGGATAAAGAGGGAGAGAAAAAAATGGTAAATAGAAGTTGAGATACGAAGAGAGGGTGAAGCAGAGGTGAAACGGATAAGGGCGAAGGACAGGGTGAGAGAGATAGGGGTGGAGAATGAAAACGTTTCCGCTTTATTTCATGTTTGCAACGGCTTTTGGAATGACATCTCTAAGAGCGTGTAGAATACGAATTTACGCCCCTAGGGGTCTGGTTGAACTACAAGCTCAAGTGCTTCGTTTTGAATAATTCCTTTGCAGTATGTTTGTCAGCTGTATGCCGCTGCCACATCATTCTTTTCTTTTTCTTTTTTCTTTTTTTTTAGGAATGATGAAACTGAATAGACACTTGCAAGGTTTTAATTGCATTCAAGAAATGAATTGAGAAGCGAAATGCTGCAATTGTTAAAGATCTGAGGGCCTGATTTAGTTTTCCTCTCTCTCGGGGTAATTGTGGCCGGAGTCAAAGTCGGTAGAACCGGAAATTCAAAGATATCCCCTGTCCTTGTGTCTTTACTTGGGCCAGGATATATATACATTAGGCTTGACATTGGTATTTTTCTCTTTTCCTGGGTGTTTTAACGATTGTATGGCCCTGCTCGTCATAGCTCTTTTTGCCTCTTAAACCTCGTTCCAAGGTTTTTGGTGCGGCAGAAGGACTCTTGAGAAGAAAAAAGAGAGCTCATTCTCCGTGCTCTTCGAACGCTTTTGTGGCGTCCAAAACAACCATGTGCTATCTATTATAGGTGGGAAAGAAAATATGAATTTGCGTCATCATCGTTAATTGAAGTGAAAACGTGAGAGGTAGAGAATGACTGTCAAAACATTTCTTTCATTACAAGATTCATTTCGGCATCGGTGCGATGTGTGCTACTTGAGAACAACTCCACTTCTCTCTAAGAGACGGCATCGCTGTGATAGCGCAGAACAGCCTCAGGTCTACCATCTAATATGATTTCAAATATGAGACAGGGCGCGTATCGTTCAATCCTATATAGAAGAAAGTTTTATTATCATTGTTAATAAAGTTTTCTTGACACGTTCAAAAATGTGATCGATGTCGCAGTGTGACATTGTACCTCTTTGGCAGTTGTTGTTAACCCTTTCAAGATCACTGCATAAATACAATACAGTCATCAAATTAAGTCTAGCTGTCAGTTGTAAGGGCAGGGTTAACCACCCATGAGCGCCTTCCCAACCATCACAATTTCGATGCAGTAAATAAACCCACGCCCGCTTTATTCATCCGCGTTGTGAATGCATGTGACATGGTAAGACTCCGTGAATTTGAAGCGTCAAACCAAGGTGCGAGAGCCGTCAATCAAACTGAGCCTTGATCCTCCGTCAGCCAAAGGGCGCAAAGAAGTATGATGATTAAAGCGAAAATCCACTACACCAGTAAATTTTGAGAGACACAGTGATATCAAACAAATGGTACCGTGGTAATTTTCTGAAAGTTGAGCAGAAAGTGAGGAAGTTATGGGAATTTTAACAGTTTGAAACACTTTTACAAATATTATAATTACTATCAGTCATGACATTTTTTTTTTACTGATGAGTACTTGATATCATGGCCTCCAAACAGTAAAATTCTACTAAACACAATTTTTTAACAAATTGCCTTTTTCAAAACGATTTGTAGGGAAAATGGTTTTTAGTATCATTTTGTAAAGTTACGGGATAATAAGTGTTGGGAAATTGATTTATTTAGAAAACGTGGTATACTTCATATGCGTATATGAAGTATACTTTGGACTATATTTTATAGTTGGCAAATCAAAGGATAAAGAGGATGACATTATCGCCTTGTTTCATTTCCTATAATACCATGTGATGAAGATTTACTGTTAAGCGAAAACATATTGAACACGATTTTACGAAAGTTATTTCAAAGACGTTTTCATAACACATAAGTTATTGTTCTAGTTATTTTAGTTTGCTCTGCTCATTAAACTCAGCTGAATTATGACGCAGACTTTATTAGGTGATACGCTATCAGCGTATCACCTATTGTGATTGTCAAAATCTCTCTTTATTAGGTGATACGCTATCAGCGTATCACCTATTGTGATTGTCAAAATCTCTCTTTATTTTTTTTTATTCTTCTTTCTTTCTGGACAATTTTGTGTCGTCAATATCTCAACAATGACATTACGGAATGACATGAAATTTTCAGTCAACATGTCTCATAACAATATCTAGCCACAATAAGGTTTTCATGACAGTAACATATCTATGACGTCATCTAGGCGCCATTTTGTGATTTTCGGACCTTGTCACATGATCGATCATAACTTCATAACTAGATGTCATTTCTGCATCATTTTCGGTGGACAAAAAGTTCAGGTCACGTTCTATCTTACTTTTTAACGCTAGTTACCCAGGTCTTCATTACGCGCGCGTACGGGCGCGTCAAAATTTTAAAAGGCTCAAAACGACTTCCCAATGGGAAATCTCGAAGTTTCAGACAATTTTAAGCGTTTCAAACATTTTCTCGCGTGCGCGTCCGTCCGCGCAATTTCGCGCGCAGAGGGCGTAACCAACATGAAAATGCAATTTTTTTGACTGATTTGGATTCCTGATACTTTGAGTAACAATATCCACTGATTTTCGATCGATGTTGACCTATAACAAAGGAATGCACTGGCGTCAAAGTTGAAATTCCGCGCGCGCGTCTTTCTGCAAATATAGTGAAAAAACATGTCTTTGTTTATTTCGCCATAGCTCTTTAAATCGTCCGTTGACCCGATATTTCTATTGCATATTACAAAAGCATATGAATTGTAAATAACATTCCTAGTATCAATATTGCCAGGAAAACGCGATGAAGTGATCATATCGTCATTTTGAATAAAAAAAGTGGAATTGATTTTTTTGAGGTACTGTTTCTGACATTCATTTGCTCGTATCTCTGTTGTTTAAGCTCAATATTATCCCAAATTCACATATGTTGTCCTTTAAACATTTGCCTTTCAAGTCCATGTCATGGTTTTGAAATTTGATGACGTCATCATACTTTAAATTGTGATTAAAAGTAAAGATGCAAAATCGGACAAGTTTACGTGTTATGTCTATGGGAGGTGATTTTTTTTTAAAGCATGCATTGACTTAACAACGTTTAAGCACCTTTATCTCATCTGATTTTGCTTCATTTCCTCTGAAACATACATATGTTGTAGCTGACACAATAAGCTTTAGTAATCATGCATTTTATGTTTTCAAATCTCCTCATCAGGTTGATAATTTTGTAGTTTAAAACTGAAAATGAGAATGTAATCTGTATGGAACGATTCCCAATTTTTTTTTTTTTTTTTTTGCAACTATACATTGATCGAATCCACGCTGCCACTTGTGGGAAGTTGAATAGCGCCATCACAAGGCAACAAACTCGCGATGGTATTTAAATTTAAGTTTTGCACCCGGTCTTCAGGACAGCCATGTGGCAGAATCGGTTAGCGCGCTGGTTGTTCATAACGCCATACCGGCAGGCGAGAGGTTCGACTCCCGCAGGACTTTTATCCGTTCTTTCTTTTTTTCTCTTTTTTTCGGCAGTTCAGCTTTACTCCGATGTCATTTATCGTATTATTTTATCAAGTGTACGTAACCCGTGAACACGGCTGCTCTATTTCCCTTGTTTTGTATTGGAGTTTGGAGATTGGGTTTGCTTCATTAATTTTGTCACACTTAATGTTGTAAATTGCCCCTTGTTACTGTGTCCCGCTTACCACCTTTCGTTTGCTCTTTCCTTTTCTCTTCATTGGTTATTGTTATACTGTAACAGGACAGGTGGTAGGAACATGTACTTTTAAATAACTGGCAGGAATGGGAGCTGAATTGATTAACTCTAGTCCAGGTGTATGGCGTCTCGCTCATCTCTTTGAAATTCCAGGTTGTTATTGTTTGACCCAATAACGGAGTTGTAGACAGGTTTTATGTTGCTATAGAGGTATCTTGTGCAACATGAATAGAAGGCATCACTGTTTAGTAGTAGTAATGAACTTTTTCATGTTTTAAATGATATAAAGATATGAATTTCATATCCAATCTTCGGGACAGCCGTGTGGCTTTATAGTCGCTTAGCGCGCTGCATGGTCATTATGCACTACCTTAGGACGAGATGTTCGGGACCCGCAGGACGCTATTATTTTTTTTTTCTCTCTCTTTGTTTTTCTTGTGGCAGTTCAGCTTCATTCCGATGTCATTACCCCACGACACACAGTCACTCAAGTTCCCTTTTTTGTCGGAGGCTGGAGGTTGGATTTGCTTCATTTATCATACGTAATGTTGTAAATTGCCCTTGGTATACAATGTCCCGCTTGCCACCTTTCGTTTTCTCTTTCCTTTTCTCTACGTTTGTTCCTGTTACACTGCACAAGACAGGTCGGAAAATAATTTACATAACTCAACTGGAGCAGGAATGGCAACTGAATAAATTAATTCTAGGCCAGGTGTATGGCGTCTCGCTCGTCTCTTTGAAATTCCAGGTTGTTATTGTTTGACCCAATAACGGAATTGTAGACAGGTTTTATTTCGCTATAGAGGTATCTTGTGCCACATGAGGAGAAAGCATCACTGTTTAGTAGTAGTAATGAACTTTTTCATGTCCCTCCTTGTCAATTATAGTGTGTTCAAAGGGGTTGTGTGTCTATCTGCCAAAGAAAAGGAAAACCTTATTTTAGTCATGGCTGTTTCTCTATACGTAGCCGTAGGTAATGAGTGTTGTTGGTATCTGAGCAGTGAATAACACAGCATCAGGCTAAAATCCCCCTTAGTTATACGCGCTAAGCGTTCAATTTGATATATCTTTATTATTTTATGTAGTCAATCACTGATAATGGAGTTACAGAATTATGTTATGACACCTTTCACTGAAAGTTTGTAAAGCAAAGTTTATGGACAAGGAAAGCAATTGTACATGAATGATACCAATCATTTCAGAGGGAAATTATGGTATACCTAAATGTAAGGGTATCATTGCTTTGGAATTGCTGAGAAAATAATGTTGGCACGAGGGCTTCCACTTCTAATAACTGATCCCTTTGAAGATGTGTCGGTCACGGGTGATCGTCATGATTCATCTTTCACGTAGAAGCTTCAGTTCCACACTCTTGGTTCGAGAAGACTTACCATCATACTTCAAATTGTTATTAAAGGTAAAGACTCAAAATCAGACAAGTTTACGTGTTATGTCTATGGGAGGTGATTTTTTTTTTAATGTGCATTGACTTGACAACGTTTAAGCACCTTTATCTCAGCTGATTTTGCTTCATTTCCTCTGAAACTTTAGTATGTTGTAGCTGAGACAATAAGCTGCAGTAATCATGCATTTTATTCTTTGAAATCTCCTCATCAGTTTGACAATTTTGCAGCTAAAAACTGAAAATGAAAATGGAATGTGGACAAAACGATTCCTCATGTATCTTTCACATACATAAGTTTACGTTCCCCATATTTTCTCGTCGAGACGTCTGGCCGAGTGGTTAAAGGCGACGTCTCAGAGACGTGAGGTTACGGGTTCGAACCCCCACAAGATCACGAAACAAAATATTTAGCTATTTTACTTTTTTTTTCTTCAATTTTGTATTACATATTCGTCCATGTAGAAATCACGTTCGTATATAAACGCACCTATACACACACACAGACACACACACACGCCATATCCCTCTTTTTTATGTGTTGGAGACCACATTGCTTCGACTGCAGCAAAATTTTGCAGGTTGACTTTGTCAAACCGATCATAGTATGTAATGACGACGACTGAGGTGTTGTACTTTGAACAATTGTCTTTCAAGACGATGTCATTGTTTTGTAATTTGATGACGTCATTACACTGAAAATTGTGATTAAAGCCATGGTATCAAAACCAGCCGATTATAGGCTTTATGTCTGCGGGACGTATTTTTCCCAAGTTGCCAGAAATAGCATAGCGACCTCAGTCGTTACAAGGCCGCTTTTCCGTCTAGCAATGCAATAGATGTTCACACGGCCACGTTAGTTGAGTGGGCATTGACTTTCCCCCTGTTATATCTATACATTGTTTTTTTTTTTTTTGTCTTACCATTTCCGTGGATGACCCGTGGCCGAGTGGTTACAGAAACGGTTTCGCATGCACGCTCAATATAACTTCAAGGTGCCTATATCACATTCTTTTCTTTGTCGATCACAGATAACTTTCATCTGATGACCCCAAGCGTATCACCTAACTCGTCCTCAATGTGACGAGTTTTCATGTCTCGTTTTTTTTTATTCTTCTTTCTTTCTGGACAATTTTGTGTCGTCAATATCTCAATAACGACATTACGAAATAACATGACATTTTCAGTCAACATGTCTCATGACAAAATCTAGCCACAATAAGGTTTTCATGACAGTAACAAATCTATGACGTCATCTAGGCGCCATTTTGTGATTTTCGGACCTTGTCACATGATCGATCATAACTTCATAACTAGATGTCATTTCTGTATCATTTTCGGTGGACATGAAGTTCAGGTCACGCTCTATCTTACTTCTTAACGCTAGTTACACAGGTCATCATTACGCGCGCGTAAGCGCGCGTCAAAATTTTAAAAGGCTCAAAACGACTTCCCAATGGGAAATCTCGAAGTTTCAGACAATTTTAAGCGTTTCAAACATTTTCTCGCGTGCGCGTCCGTCCGCGCAATTTCGCGCGCAGAGCCCATAAGCAACATGAAAATGCAATTTTTTTGACTGATTTGGATTCCTGATATTTTGAGTAACAATATCCATTGATTTCCGATCGATTTCGACCTATAACAAAGGAATGCACTGGCGTCAAAGTTGAAATTCCGCGTGCGCGTCTTTCTGCAAATATAGTGAAAAAACATGTCTTTGTTTATTTCGCCATAGCTCTTTAAATCGTCCGTTGACCCTATATTTCCATTGCATATTACAAAAGTATATGAATTGTAAATAACATTCCAAGTATCAATATTGCCAGGAAAACGCGATGACGTCATCATATCGTCATTTTAAACAAAAAAAGTGGAATTGATTTTTTTGAGGTACTGTTTCTGACATTCATTTGCTCGTATCTCTGTTGTTTAAGCTCAATATTATCCCAAATTCAGATATGTTGTACTTTCAACATTTGCCTCTCAAGTCCATGTGATGGTTTTGAAATATGATGCCGTCTTCATACTAGAAATTGTGATTAAAGGTAAAGACTCAAAATCAGACAAGTTTACGTATTATGTCTATGGGAGGTGATTTTTTTTTAAACCATGCATTGACTTGACAACGTTTAAGCACCTTTACCTCATCTGATTTTGCTCCATTTCCTCTGAAACGTACGTATGTTGTAGCTGAGACAATAAGCTTTAGTAATCATGCATTTTATGTTTTCAAATCTCCTCATCAGGTTGATAATTTTGTAGTTTAAAACTGAAAATGAGAATGCAATATGTACAGAACGATTCACAATTTTTCTTTGCAACTGTATATTGATCGAATCCACGCTGCTACTTGTGAGAAGTTGAATAGCGCCATCACAAGTCCACACACATTCACGATAGTATTTAGATTTAAGTTTCGCACTCAATCTTCAGGACAGCCGTGTGGCATAATCGCTTAGCGCGCTGGGTGTTCATAACGCCTTACCGGAAGGTGAGAAGTTCGACTCCCCCAGGACTTTTTTCCGTTCTTTCTTTTTCTCTCCTTTTTTTTTCGGCAGTTCAGCTTTACTCCGATGTCATTTATCATATCATTTTATCAAGTGTACCTAACCGTGAACACGGCTGCTCTATTTCCCTTGTTTTGTATTGGAGTTTGGAGATTGGGTTTGCTTCATTAATTTTGTCACACTTAATGTTGTAAATTGCCCCTTGTTACAGTGTCCCGCTTGCCACCTTTCGTTTGCTCTTTCCTTTTCTCTTCATTGGTTGTTGTTATACTGTAACAGGATAGGTAGGAACATGTACGTTTAAATAACTTGCAGGAATGGGAGCTGAATTGATTAACTCTAGTCCAGGTGTATGGCGTCTCGCTCATCTCTTTGAAATTCCAGGTTGTTATTGTTTGACCCAATAACGGAGTTTTAGACAGGTTTTATGTTGCTATAGAGGTATCTTGTGCCACATGAATGGAAGGCATCACTGTTTAGTAGTAGTAATGAACTTTTTCATGTTGTAAATGATATAAAGATATGAATTTCATATCCAATCTTCGGGACAGCAGTGTGGCTTTATAGTCGCTTAGCGCGCTGCATGGTCATTATGCACTACCTTAGGACGAGATGTTCGAGACCCGCAGGACGCTATTACTTTTTTTTCTCTCTTTCTTTGTTTTTCTTTTGGCAGTTCAGCTTCATTCCGATGACATTACCCCACGACACACAGTCACTCAAGTTCCCTTTTTTTTTGTCGGAGGCTGGAGGTTGGATTTGCTTCGTTTATCATACGTAATGTTGTAAATTGCCCTTGTATACAGTGCCCCGCTTGCCACCTTTCGTTTTCTCTTTCCTTTTCTCTACGCTTGTTCCTGTTACACTGCACAAGACAGGTCGGAAAATAATTTACATAACTCAACTGGAGCAGGAATGGCAAATGAATAAATTAACTCTAGGCCAGGTGTATGACGTCTGGCTCATCTCTTTGAAATTCCAGATTGTTATTGTTTGACCCAATAGCGGAATTGTAGATAGGTTTTATGTTGCTATAGAGGTATCTTCTGCCACATGAGTAGAAGGCATCACTGTTTAGTAGTAGTAATGAACCTTTTCATGTCCCTCCATGTCAGTTATAGTGTGTTCAAAGGGGTTGTGTGTCTATCTGCCAAAGAAAAGGAAAACCTTATTTTCGTCATGGCTGTTTCTCTATACGTAGCCGTAGGTGATGAGTGTTGTTGGTATCTGAGCAGTGAATAACACAACATCAGGCTAAAATCTCCCTTAGTTAATACGCGCTAAGCGTTCAATTGATATTCAATATCTTTATTTATGTAGTCAATCACTGCTAATGGAGTTACAGAATTATGTTATGACACCTTTCACTGAAAGTTTGTAAAGCAAAGTTTGTGGACAAGGCAAGCAATTGTACATGAATAATACCATTGATTTCAGAGGGAAATTATGGTATACCTAAATGTAAGGGTATCATTGCTTTGGAATTGCTGAGACAATATTATCTTGCACGAGGGCTTCCACTTCTAATAACTGATCCCTTTGAAGATGTGTCAGTCACGGGTGATCGTCATGATTCATCTTTCACGTAGAAGCTTACGTTCCACACTCTTAGTTCGAGAAGACTTACCATCATACTTCAAATTGTGATTAAAGGTAAAGACTCAAAATCAGACAAGTTGACATGTTATGTCTATGGAAGGTGATTTTTTTTTTTAACCATGCATTGACTTGACAACGTTTAAGCACCTTTATCTCAGCTGATTTCCATTTCCTCTGAAACTTAAGTATGTGATAGCTCAGACAATACGCTGCAGTAATCATGCATTTTATTTTTTCAAATCTCCTCATCAGGTTGATAATTTTGCAGCTAAAAACTGAAAATGAGAATGGAATGTGGACCAAACTATTCCTGAATCATCTTTCGCATATAAGTTTACGTTCTTCATATTTTCTCGTCAAGACGTACATGGCCGAGAGGATAAAGGCGACGTCACAAGAGACGTGAGGTTGCACACGTACGGGTTCGAACGCCATAAGAGCATGAAACAAAATACTAATATATCTTTTGCTTTTTTTTTTCTTTTATGGAGTATTCACCTTCGTCCATGTAGAAATCACGTTTTCATGTAAACGTACACACACACAGGCACACACACACACACACACACACACACACACAATATCCCTACTGAATATCAATGTAAATTTGTGTTGTGTATAGCATACACAAAGATAGATTTAAGTTTAGCACAAGATCTTCGGATCTTCCGTGTGGCAGAATCGCTTAGCACGCTGCATGTTTATAATGCCCGACCGGAAGGAGAGAAGTTAATCGAGTCCCGCAGGACTTTTTCCTTTTATTTCTTTTTTCTTTTTTTTTCTGCAGTTGAGCTTCACTCTGATGTCATGAACAAAGCTACTTTATTTCCCTTGTTTTGTATTGGAGTTTGGAGGTTGGATTTGCTTCATTAATTTTGTCACACGTAATGTTGTAAATTGCCCCTTGAAAAAGTACCCCGCTTGCCACCATTCGTTTTCTCTTTCCTTTTCTCTTCATTTGTTCTTGTTATACTGTAGCAGGATATTCAGGAACGTGTACGTTTACATAACTAACAGGAATGGGAACTGAATTAATTAACTCTAGTCCAGGTGCATGGCGTCTCGCTTATCTCTTTGGAATTCCAGGTTGTTATTGTTTGACCAAATAACGGAGTTAAAGACAGGCAGGGAAGGAAGTGACTTGATATTGCTTCATAATGAGGAATTTCGGGCAACACCTTTCCAAGTGTAGTGGTTATGACGGGGTTCTCTGTCATTTATTTTCGTCATGGCTGTTTCACTAGTTAGCCATAAGTGATATATGTTGCTGGCATCTGGGAGAATAGAACAGATCAGTACCAAACTGGAATAGCCCTATAAGCAATGTGGTAAGCGTTCATTTTTTTTTATCTTTCTTCTTTAAAGTCAATCACTACTAATCGAAATACACAATATAATATGACACGTTCCACTGGCAGTTTAGGAAAAGGGAGTTAATGCACGATGCAATGATAAATGTGCTACCATTGATTTTAGAGACGTCATTGTGGTGTGGTACTGGTGATGGTAAGGGAACCATAGATTGCTTTTAAAGTAATGAGACAATCATTGGACCTTTGCATCAAGACCGTATTTCCATCTAGAATATAATGCATGTTCGTGCGGTGTTTTTTTTTTTTTTTTAATCCTGACGTGGACATTTTCTTTTTCTTGTTTTTAATTCAAGAATGTTATATCTAAATTTGTTTCTTTCCCCTAACATTTTTTTTTTTTGTTGAATATAAAGTTGGACGTTCCGTGACCAAGTACAAGAGCAGCGATTTAGTTACAGTTTCAATGCATCTTGTTTACCATCTTCTCTGACATTAAATTGATGGTTATTATATTTGACATTGTCTGTCTATTTGCCTGTTAATGCTCAAAAAACACTGCTATAACAACTAATGCATTTGCTTCACTTGTCACACGCAATGATGTGGATTGCAGTTGTGCATGCAGTTTTCCTTTTGCCACCTCTCGTTTTTCTCTCCCCTTTTCCCTCACTTTGGTTTTGTTATACTGCAGATGGGAATGATTACAATAACATAACCCAACTTGAAGTAGGAATGAGAACTGAATAAATTAACTCTAGGCCAGGTGTATACAGCGTCTCGCTCATCTCTTTGAAATTTCAAGTTGTCATTGTTCGACCAACGGAGTTGAAGACAGGCTTTATGTTGCTATAGAGGTATCTCGCGCCACATGAATGGAATGCATACGCTGGTTAGTATTAGTAATGAACTTCTTCATGTCCATCCCTGCCAATAAAAGTGTGTTTGACGGGGTTCTGTGTCATTCTGCCTACGAGAAAGCAAAGTTTTATTTTCGCCATGGCTGTTTCTCTATGCGTAGCCGTGGGTGATGGGTGTTGTTGGCATCTGGGCAGTAAAGAACCGAGTATCATGCTATAATACCCCCCCCCCCCCGTTAGGTTCTAAGCGTTCAATATGGTGATATATCTTTCTTCTTTGTTATATCAATCACTGCTGATGGAATTACAGAATTATGTTATGACACGTTTCACTCAAAGCTTAAAAAGCAAAGTTTATGCACGATACAAGTAATGGTGCATGAGTCCTATAGGCCATTGATTTTAGATGAGAAATTATGATATGCCTATAGTAGTGGTGTCATTGATTAGGAATTAATGACATGATTAAGCACTCTTTCCACTTCTAACTGTCCCCTTTGAATGTGTGTCGATCACGTGAGATCGTCATAAATTATCATTCACGTATAAGCTTACGTTCAAAGTGTACTCTTAGTTGGAGGAGACCTATAGTTACATGGTTAAAGGTGATGTCTCTTTCGCTAGAGCCGTACGTTTGGCCCGTTTTTCTTTTGCCCTTTTCTCTTTAATTGAGGTATCACTTTCGTCCAGGATAAATCACATGCTCATGTAAACAGACTCACTTGCTCTATATCCCTTGTTTTGTATCGGAGGCTTCATTGGTTTTACTGCTGGTAAATCTCACAGGCTTGTATATAGCTGTAAGAGCTCTCTGAACTGATCATTGTGATAGCAAGATTAGAGGGAGTCCTATTGGTTATGTAAATAATGGTCAAAGGTCATGTTTTAAAAGGCCACTGTTAAATCCAGGATGGTTATAAACACTTAATTGTCATGTTTTATTTGTACGTGCCGAGGATCACTTGGACCCCGTTTACAGTGCGAGGCTCGGCCGCGGCTCGGCCGCGCCGAGCCCACCTTCATTTCGGTGTAAACGCGCAAAAGGCCAAATGCGGGGCCAAAATTGGCCTCGCATTAGGCCACGCTCTGGAGGTGGTCTCGGCCGCGGCCGAGCCGCGTTCGCGCCCGGCCTTTTTCTCAGTGTGAACGCAAACTGGGCTAAATGCGCGGCCACTTTTAGTCTGGCTTCCAAACCCTCGCCTGTACTATTTCGCTATTCAGGATATTAACCACTTCAACGTCGAAAACTAGTATAGTTTAAGGTGGTTTTGTCCTGCAAAGGATTTTCTCCTTCGGCAAAGGCCTTTGCCCGAACGGCGACTTCGTCGCCATGCACGGAATTCAGTTGGCAAAGGATCTGAAAACCAGACAATACCAAATTGCGTTTGTTTAAAAGTAGAGCGCCACTACGACAAAATATTGAAAGGTTTGAATCAAAAGCGCGGCCGAGCCCGGCAGTGTAAACGGACTAAATTGCGGGGCTCGGCCTCGCAATTGAGGTTGGCCTTGGCCGCAGCTCGGCCGCGGCTCGGCCCAGCCCCGCACCGTAAACGGGGTCTAAGTTTATGCACTGTACGTACTCAAAAAGTCCGTAAATCGACTTAGTCGCACACGCACAGAATTTCCACTTAGTTTGTGTGACAGAAAAACAAATGTGATCTGAATAATGTTCAACTAAGTATCTCATTATAACTTCAAGGTGCTATATTATATTCTTTTGTTTTGTCGATCACGGATGACCGACATCTGATGACCCCAAGCGTATCACCTAACTCGTCTTCAGTGTGACGAGTTTCATATCTCGTTTAGAATTACGATGTCACCACTATGAAGAGTTAGGGCCTCCTCTCTCTCTCTTTCTCTTTCTCTCTCTCTCTCCATCCCCCTTCTCATTCTTTCTTGTAATGAAAACGATGTAGGTTTACGGGATATTACTACTTTTGTTATTCAAACTGATTTGTCAATCAGTAACAACACTTTTCTTCAAATTCATGAAATTCTTCCGTCGAGATGTTTTCATTGCAACTGACTGACAAATTGCCCTACATCGACGTAAATAAGCACTGAATTGATCAGTGTTTTAGTAGTAGCCATGGCAAAACACTTTTCTTGTTATTTGTTTATGGAATGAACAAGATACTGGCTGTGCTAAACAAGCAGACTGTATCTTTGAAGCAAGTAATGTAATAAGGTTTCACAGCTCACATACTGCATGACTTAACGCAATGATCACTATTCTTTTGCGCATGCTGTTTCGACTATAAAAAGTGAAATATGCAACACGTTATATTCAGGTGGGTTATAAAATGCTAAGACTTAGTTGGATTCTATCCAAAAGTAGCGAAATAAGTAAGTGAAATCACGTCCTTGGCCAAATCTACTTTCCAAGTAAGGCGCATCTTTGGAATCTTCTTCTAAATTGCTTTCCGTCATTCATCAATGTAATTTACAGCAGGTATCTTATATCATACATAATGTGATAGTCTACTACATAGCATAATCTGAGTCTATCTATGTAGTCTACTACATAGCATAGAGCAGATTCTTCGACGTCACTCCCTCGCTTTTCTGGAACAGGTTTTGCCTAGTATGAACTCTACCGGGGAATCATCTCATATCGGAAGAGACTGGTTAACGAAATGATAGTTGTAAAGCAATAGTGAAATCAATGAATACTCGATGATTTCTACAGGTTTGAGGTCTCCGAGGAGGGCGAGTTGATGTCGCCAACACTTATAGATCTGCGATTCCTGAATATATCTGCTGGCAGGTCACAAAACTTGGAAGACCCATAACAGTTAGAGTAGTGAAATATCTATCCCAGGATGGTAGCTCCATCGGATATAAGGCTTTTCATCTTTCCTCCCTTCCAATCGAATCCTTCAAGTGGATTGATTCTCACGACCTTTAGAATTTTCTCTCAAGAGCGTTTTTTTTTTCCATGCAGCATCACGAAAAAATATCTGATTCATGCAGTTACGAACCTTTCAAAATAATAATGATATTCCCACGGAGTCTCTCGCTTCGATAAGTTGCAGTCATAGCGAAGGATCTACATTGTCTAGAATTTACACCAGAACGGAGAATGAACTGCAAAAGCATTCTGACGTATAGAATCTATCACATATCATTCAATGAGGTCATTAGTGTCAATCAAAACAATTGTTTAAAGTACACAAATGGTTAAAAGAATGTGACGTGCTTCCTCGTGAGAAATGAGACGGATAAATTGAGGAGGCACCAACGGAATGAAAACGTACATTATTTATACAAGAGATGAATAACTCAACGCTGCTATAGATACTAAAGCAGTGTTTACCATGCATTCTAAGGCATGAACCCGATTGAAATGAAATCGAAAAGGATGTTTGTGTAAAAATAGAAGTGCTTTGTCTACGGACGTGTTTTAGGAGGTGACAGCAATAACCTGCACTGCACAAATTGTATGTAAGTGGATCTTTACTGCAGTCCCCCAATCGATTTACACCTCAACTAAAACGACGGCAGGAATGCAAGGGGCACATTCATACGGCGCCTCTCAGACGGCGGATCCTTTTAAGTGATCGTGCTAGAAGGGAGAAGCGAAAATGAACAGGTGGAGCTCAACAGATTGGCGCCACAAAAATGTATTCCGGACCGTTTACTTCCAATGCTTTTAAATGGGATCAAAGATTGCAGACCCGAGATAAAATAGTGCATTTTCGCGTGTCCAACTACCATGCAAGCCTGTTATTTATGATATTTATCAATTCAAACGAGGAGTACTGGCAGGTGCAACACTGAGTCCCAACCGTCGTGTGTTTGTACAGGAGTCTTAACATGTGATAAATTTGCGTCTTTTTGGTCTCTCTCTCTCACCTTTTCTCTCTTTCCTACTCTCTCGGACATCTTAAATCATGCGATGGTTTCGATAAAAGCATCACTTCTATAATATTTCAACACGTAACACGAGTATAGAGTGCAATTTGATGGACAAGAGATAAACAAAACCATAAAGCGAAAAACAGTACACAGTCATTCAGATTATATTTCTGATAAGAAGACTTTTCAGGCTGTTAACAATGGTTAAGGTAGGGTGAATAATCATTCAGGAAGACTAGCGATGCACACGCTACAAACAGAGTCAGTCTGAACCGAGAATCTTTGTTGATGTTGTTGTTGCTGCTGCTGTTTATACTTTACACACCTTTACTCGTGATGTGAAATTACACCATTCTTATTCATTATTCACATATTTCTATTTTACCCTTAATCGACACTACATAGTTTTCCATTTATTTTGTTAGTCTGTTTATCAAGTATCCTGTACACTCATATTCTCTCTTATATTATATTCTAAACGTGTATATCTATATAAATACACGCGCGCACACACACACACACACATATATATATATATATATATGTATATATATATATATATATATATATATATAATATATATATATATATATATATATATATATATATATATATATATATATATATAATATATATATATATATATATATATATATATATATATATATATATATATATATATATATTATGTGACCCTGCACCTCAAAACAAACAAAAAGTCGCTAGACATGAATTTTTAGTTAAGATCATATTCTGAAAGAGCAGACTTCAAGCTTTAAAATGATGTATAACTCAAAGCAAATGGATTCTCCTAACCTATCTAAATATTGGAAAGAAAGCACAAAAGTGAAAAGTGTGAACTGAGAAAAGAGGCTCTGAAGTACAGTGTCTATTCAAGCGCTTAATCTTTACCAAACCGTGCTGGCTGTGCGATGAATGGGACAAAAAACAGGAAGTAAACCACCAGAGTAACAATAATGAAGGGATTATCAGATTAAACTGAAATTAAATACACCTCATTAACACATTCTGTTCATAATTAATGCCAACTTTCAAAGTAGTAGCATTATCTTTTCAAAAGTTATTAGAGTTGAAAGTGAAGAGTGTGAACAAGGTGTTTCAGAAATGAAAAAGGGATTCTAAAGACACACCTTATCACACTATTCTACCACAAATGTTCGAGATAAACTGCTAAAAAGAACACACTTTCCTGCCCGTTTTATGATACCAAATTTTGGCATAATGTAGAAGAAGACCCGCTCTTTCAGAAAATATGAAAAAGTCAAGTTTGGCTAGGTTGGCCCATTTCACTTATTTTCAGTCCTCACGCAAAATCAGTGTGTGCGACTTTATGTTCGTTTTGAGGTGCACGGTCACATATATATATATATATATATATATATATATATATATATATATATATAAATTATATCCAAACTGTCTTACTCTAAAAATGAAGCCACCACGGCATGTCAAAGGAAAGGCTTTCCCATTTGCTATAGTGCTTTATTGGCCGCCATGTTTTTTGGCTCTCCTGAACATTTGACATTTTGTAGATACGAGGTCTTGTCACCCCAGCGACGATATATATACATATATATATATACATCCATTGGGTGTATATCCATCGGGAATATAGTTTGTTGAGGATTGATATGCTCGATGTTCTAAAGCAGAGGTACGCCAAAACACAGATGTATAATCCTAATACTTGAGAATGAATCCGAGGGGCAAATATGATATTAAAAAAAAAAAGTGGGTAGCATATTTTGTAAGGTCACTGTTTCTCAATGTCTACATTTACAATGAAATAGAAGCCAACGAGATTCTAGTATTATGGTAGTGCTTTTCGCTGTTCCCTTTGTAATGCAGATGTTGGAATAATGATAAAGTGCAGGCCATATTTTGGACTAAACGGCCTCCCTTATCGTTCCCCCTCCAGCTTTGATCGCTCTCCCATAGAAAATGCGTTTGCATTGATGACGTCATGGTAAGGCTGATCCCTTGCTGGCGTCACGACTGTTTTCGTTCACACACGTGGAGGGAGTGCAGCGAACTCTTGTCAAACAATTTCAACTGTTCATGTGTGTTTGTGTGTCTGTATGTCTGTGTGTACATCAAATCGTTTGCTCTGTGACTAGATCAATAATCAAATAATTTAAATCACTGCGCTCGGATCCTCACTCTAGTTGTCTGAACACTAAATGCGTATAACACTGCGAATGAAATTCTGTATTGTTTTAACAGAATGAGAGATAGTTGCAACGCATCCAAGTGACAAAGTAACAAAGAGGCAATCGACTAAAAAACACACACACACACACACACACACACACACCTTCACTGCGCACTCTGTTTTGCTTTATTTACTGAGTATATGAAACATAAAATCATATAGACATGGTTGTTCACAAAATGGGCCAATCGCCATTTTTTAACCTTCTAAAGTAAGTCAATCATCAGGCAGAACAAAATAAAATCTGTCTAGTGATACCCCATTTTTCGCAATATACCAAGGGATATTCTTCAGCTTATGGTTATAAATGTTCCATATTTTTCTTGTGATTTCTATGGTTTTAGCAGCTTTAATCTTAACTTAACAATATCTTTACTTAACAAGAATGCTATTGATTTGTTTTGCAATCAAATTCTTCATAATTATACATACATCGTCACTTTATTTCTTGAATCTCTAATTTATCACAAGTTTTAGGGAATCTTAGGAAAGCGTGAACTAAATCATCAGAACATGATCGAGACCGGTACACTCATTCATGACCACCATTCTGGGGATATGCTCCATTCTATAAGCATGACCTAAATTATCAGAACATGATCGAGTCTGGTACACTCATTCATGGGCACCATCTTGACCGCTAGCAGAGGGATGTGCCCCGTGGGATGACAGAAAAGGCACTCGATACGCTCTTTTAGCAAATGAGGCAAACGATTCAGGGTAAATGAGAGTAGAGAAACTAAACATTAATCAAGACTCGTGTGTCGTTGACTCCCGTTGATGGATCCATGCTAATGAAAGTCGCCGGTATGTAAGGTACTCTTTTTTAATCTTTCTCTGGCTGCAGTCGAAAGAGAAGCATTGTATAAGTGCCCCTTAATTACAGCCAGTACCAGGGCAGAATTCTGAGTTGTCTCTCGCCTCCAAGATTCTACTAACCGAGAAAAGGTTGTGAACTATAACGTAAACACCGATCACATAATGTGACATTGGTAGAGCTATCCTATTGGCGCGCCTAGAAATCTTTCAGATGAAGTGCGC
Organism: Diadema setosum; assembly: GCF_964275005.1. Classification (NCBI taxonomy): domain Eukaryota; kingdom Metazoa; phylum Echinodermata; class Echinoidea; order Diadematoida; family Diadematidae; genus Diadema; species Diadema setosum. The sequence goes on from NC_092704.1 coordinate 1,320,425, forward strand.
TCCTGCAATGGAGATCTTTTCAACTAACACTGTTCGAAAAAAAAAAATAATGCTAAATGTGAATACAGTGTAAAGAAATGGGATATAAGTGAAGAGTCCATCTTCCTTTTTTTCTTCATTAAAGCTAAGTTTCTATTGCTTTGCAAGATGGAAATCAATGGATGTACTTTCGTTGAAAAATATGAAAATTATTGCAATGAAGTCAAATGAAATGTCAGAAGGAACCATTCTTTACGTATAGCTAAAATTAAGTGAGAAAGATATACGTTTGCAAGAATTGTGTGTATGTGTGTGTGAATGTGTGCACGCTCACACATATGTTAGTCGTGGGAACCTGCGTCTTTTAAAATACAAAAAACAACAACAGAAAACAAAAACGTTTAGCAATGAACAAACTCATTCATCAGTCAACTCCTGGTAATCAAACGATCCGTTCAGACGCACGTGGAAAGGTGTTGATTGCAGCTGAGATTCTCGCAATGCCACGCAAATTCAGACGACATAATCATAAAACAGATACCACTTCCTTGATGAATAACTTACTTTGATATGCCACGTGATGAAACCGCGTGTAAAGGAATGATTTTAACCCTTTTGGTGTCTTTGGACAGTGTGTACAAGGATATGGGGGTTATGCGCCAATCGGCACTTTAAAGCACACAATGTGGGCTCTATAATTGCTTACATGACAACCTTCGGCGAAATGTACATTCAAAGTGAAAGTGAGATTCCACACCGTGTTCAAAATGACTGTGATTTAAAAAAAAAAAAAAGCAAATGAAGAGTAAAGAGTATAGGTCCCAAATAAAAGAGTAGAGCGCGATATAATTGTTTCACGAAATATTGATATAAATAAGAAATTGTTCAATTGAAAAGCATACAATGTTTACTGAATAGGAATATTGATTGCAACTACAGAATCAAATTTAGCTGAATTAATTATGTCATCTTCTCATAACTCTCTTCTTTATTTTGAAATCATCGCGATTATGTTTTTAGTATATGATTTAGCAAATATAACCCCTTTTCTCTTAAAATCATAATTGCGAAGTTATTATAGTAATATTAGAGTTTCATGTGAAAATTTTGTGGTAGGTCATTGGCAGACTTGTGTTGATACTACGTCATCACCAAACTAATATGCATATGTGTTTGCTTCTACTACACTGGTTCATGAGACATATACAAGTCATACTAGTATTTGCATAGCTTTCTTCAGGTTTTTACGAAACCTCTGTACTAGGCCTACTCTGTTCCTTTGGTTTCACTTGTATTATCAAGTCAAACTTGAACTTTGTTTCGTTATTACTACTTATAGTTATTAGAAAATATTTGAACCGATCTTCTATCATACCGAAAAATTAGTCCATGCTTTGATATCCTCTAGGCTCAACTCAACTCAGGAAATGGAAGAGATAGACATAAAACTATAGGCCTAATTGTTTGGATGAGAAGAACACGCCCGAGATTACCCTCTTTCAAGGCAGTATCATTGTCTTCATGATATCTACACTTGATGTGAAAGTGTACGTTATCGTATCTATATTATTGTCGTGCATGTGTGTGTTTTCTATGCCCGCGTTCGTATGTGGGTATGTTGTAACTTGAGGTGGATTTGAAATGTATGCATAGAAACTTAAAGACTACTAGCATCCCCTCCCCTCCCCTCCCTCCTCCTTCTTCTCTTTCTCCACCTTCTCCTCACCTCCCCTCTACCATCCACCAACAGAAAACATCAACGCACAAATCCCTTCGTGCGACGCATCCATAAACATACCTTGCATGACACCCGAAGCATGATCGGCTTGGGGAAGTCAAGCCGTAATTTTTGCGTCACAGGGACGTAACTCCCTTAAAGTCAGCGGGGAGTTACTGCCGAATTGGGTTACGACAACGAATTTGCCTACGAGCGGCAATTTTGAGTTCTTCCCCCATTCCGCAGAAAGTGAGCTACGAGCAATCGTACAAAACGATGATTTTTCGTTCGCCATAATTTGATACACAACTGCGAAATAGAATTTCATCGCCAACAGGCTGAGTGCTGGCGCTGTAAAATATTTTCAAAGCTTCGTTCCTATTACCTGGGTGCATTTCTTCCATGCAATGCCTTTCCACTCTCTGTTTCTTTCTGAATTCGACCAAAAACCATTCTACTGCACACTTTCATACAAGGTCATCCCGATCGATATTGAATTATCGATGGATCAATGGCATATCACATTACAGCGACAGCGCCAACAGTGGCGCGTCGCTGTCTATCACAACACATTGTTGTCTGTCTTTGGACAGAATGGATCGCGTGAAAGCCAGTAAATGGCGTACATAAATATATGAATAACGAGACACACAAGCTTTAGAGGGACACGCGTCCTTCGAGCAGCCAGTAATTGGCAAGCATTAAAATCGTACTCATGCCATAAAAGACATGAACGTGTTGATGTTCAAAACAATCCACAATATAGTTATATTATAGTGTTGGCGCGTTGGGTGCTCGTCTACGCTCTATCGAGACATGTTAATTCAGAACTTTCGATATAACTATAGGGATTCGGAATACTATAGGGATTCGGAATACATACAGCTTAATAACGGATAACCAAGACTACTGTTTGACAGTACTTAGTCAGTGAAAACAAAGACAGAAGTTAACACCTAGTAGGAGAAGACAGGAGGCAATTCTTTGGTTGCCACTATAGTTTCTATTATGTCAGTTGTTATTTTTCGTCAATTGTCGTCATTCATGATTCTATCTTCTATTCATCTATTCTATCCTTCTATGTTACTCATATTTTTACATCTTTTGAACACACCTTTGTCGTAAGCATTCTTCTCCTTTTTTTTTTACATTTCATTAATCATAACGTTTATAGTACTGAAAACCGCCATTACCCAACCCCCTCTATCAAAGTATCTTATTCCTTGAATATATCTGTATAATAATATTCCCAATAATTAGTTAGATGGTAATCGTGATGATTCATGTAATAATGACAGTGAAAATATTGGTGATAATAACAATTAAAACAATAATGAAGAATGATCTCACTCTATGATGATAATGATACTAATAGTAAGCTTATATCAATGCTACTTATATCAATGATGATAGTAATAGAGAAAACAATTATAATAATGTTGATAATAAGTGAAAGAAAAAGAAGAAAAAGAGAACCAAAGAGTATGAATCACATCCATGTACAACTCTCACACACCTAAGCATTCGTGCTCTAGAGAAAATTGGTATAGTAAAAAAGAGGGTCACAGACGGCTGGACAAGAAGAGGTGTAAACATGGAGAGAAATAGGACAGAGAAAATACAAGTCAATGCCTTCTCTGAACCACTCAGCCTAGGGGAAGAGTCGATAAGGTAGAAGAGAGCTAGTGACACGTCCTCAATTCATGTTTACTGGACTCTTGTTAAATATCAGAGTATTTCCCTTCACTTTGTGGGACAACCACTGAAACCCTCGTACATTTGACCATTAAAATGGACGAGTTTAATATTGCAGATATAGGGTCAGCTAGACAGTATCCGTTACCTTTATTTTCTGACAAACAAAATACAACAGACACAACGAGAATCAACCAACCAAACAAACAAATAAACAAAACCCACACCACCAGCCGGACTCAAAGGAGACTGAAATCCAAATATACATGTGGGTTGAGTGAATGCAGAAATAGAAGTAGAACACATCAGTGAGTGCAGTGAAGTGAAGTGGAGGACAATCTAACAATCCTTTCAAAACTTTAAAAAGTTTAAATTCTTTAAGTTTCTGTACCGTCATCGCTAGATAAGAAGGCTTCAACAATTCGTGATGTCACAGTTGGACAACGATATTAAGAAAATGTAGTATAAAGCAGAATTCCACAAATAATGATTTCTTTTAAAAAAACACAAAATTCTTCCCCTTGTTGCTGACATAACTATTTCAAAAGTAATTAATATTCGGCCTGCTCTCTGAGAGTAATAAGCCAAGTGCTTCTACACAACACTAGAAAAGTGGAAATAATCATGAAGATATTATGAAGATGAGGAATGTGTCGGAGATTTATAATTGACTGTTGTCAATTCTGTCAGATGTGATGTCGCCGGCAAGTTGAAATGACGGTGATGATGAGAGGATTAAAATAGCAGGCCGATCTAGAGTGCCATCTCATCAATTCTGCAGTAATTAATTGCATTCCTCGATTCGTCCTTGGTGTGGTTTGGACGCTGAAATCTGGTAATCAATTTTTATAGGATTCTGCCATGGTATGATGAGAGAAGGACGATACAATTATTAGCAGGACGAAAAGCGCAGATTATGCAATTCCAACATGATTCGCTATATAGTGACAAGCAGCAGTGAATACCAACGATCGCAACGATAATATATTTGATATGAAATCGATAATATGGTAGTAAGATTAATTAATGTTCAACAACAATAACTATTGATCACATCTACGGCATTATTAAATGTTTTTAGATATTTCTATTACTTCAATTTCATACTCTAGAACCAAATTCTATCAATTTTTGTCGATGTTGTTTTTGTTGTTACTGTCGTCGTTGTTGTCGTTGTTGTTGTGTGATCTTGCTTGTTCCCTTTCTTTAGGAAGATTTTATATTCGGATTTCATTTAGCAGAGTTTAGACTCAATTTTTAATTGCTGGACGTAAAGTGGTACGTCTATAATGAATCGTACATATTACAGATAATGTTTACAGCTCAGTTTGGTTAATGCTTTACACATGACGCAGAGGTTTGATATGAACTCTTCTTAAATCGCTAATAATTCCTCATTGTACACGACCTGGTTTCATCCTGTACCACTACAAGCACATTTTTTTTTCAGCCGTGCATCGTCCAGCATTTAAGATATTATAAGAAGAGATAGAGAGGGAGAGAGAATGAACTGAACAGCAAAACACAATATTTAATTGCCCTACTATACTATCAGGCTAAACTGCGCTCCGGGGTAGAGACTATCTTTACTTTTTCTAATGGGTATTTACGTTTCTTCGGAGCTAATCAATGAGATACTCGATCAGTTTACGTCTGCCTCGGGTCCGGAATGAGTAAGTGTTAGTCGGTCCGTTGCATCTTTCCCGTCTCAACATGCATGTGACAACTTGGAGAACATGACAATTTTTTTCTCCCGGTGTTTGCTGGAGTTATGTCCCGGCAAATCCAGCGTGGGTTAAATAAATAAGCCGGTCCCTGATCGTTCGCTAGGGCATTGCATGTTCGCCAACCAACCGTGCTTTAATCCCACCTGAGGCCCACAGAAGCAAATATATTTATACCCCTGGTAGCCACAAAAACTGTCTGTCTTATGTAAAATCTCAGTCACGAACATATGTTCCTGTCATTTACGAAATTCTTTCTACCGGGCGAGGGATTGAGGACCGGGATAATATCAGGGAAAGGGTCCGGTAATCTCTTGTCCCAGGTACGGCCATCTTGGCAGGACGTCTAAAAGGGCCCCTGTCCTTCTTCATATACATGGTTCTCTGTCAGGGTTTTATATGACAAAGATAAAAAATGTCACTTGTATGTCTTACATCGAGGAAGACTGATAAAACCATAGCAGTGTAAATGGTCATTATGAAAACATGACTGGTAGATCAATCAATAATACAACTCTAAACTAATCATCATAAGATTGCCCCCCCCCAAAAAAAAAAAAATGATAAGGCTTATAATGCTAAACCATAATTGAAGAAGTTACATGAAAAGCTTAGACATTAATAAATAACTTTACGTCATTAACTCATTACAAAGAAGTACTTGTATTTGTATCGCTATTACCTGCGTTACCGTTATGACAACACTTTATGTTTTTCATCGTTTTTTAATCATCATAAATAAAATTTCAGCTACTTTTAGTTTGTTCCTTATCAAGATGACACACGTGTGTATGTGATGAAGCTACTTTATGAGTACACCCATCTTTTATGCACTGTGAATAGTGGATTGAAAATAAGAATAAAACAACCAATGTGTGTTTATATTTCGATACTAAGATTTTGGGCTTGTTATTACAAAAATGTTTTATGAAGTAAAGTTTAAATTAAGTGTGTTCCTAGAATGTGGGAATGCAAGAGGTCAAGTTGAAGTTGAATATAAACTAGAAATTATCTCTCTTTCATTTCCTCAAATGACATGATATAAACTAATTTTTGTAGCTCTGAAATCGCACTGGAAAAGAGATTTTAATGACTACATTTTCAGGACGTTATTCTGAAGGGCATCTGTGATAACATGAACTTCAATTTTGTCAATTTGTGTGCAATTTATTGGAATATTCCTGGACTAAATAGAAAATTACAGTAATGATATACGTGGTTGGAGTGGAACTTAGAGAGAAATGGATCAGAACACCTTAAGGCAAGGGACACAATCAATTCGGCTATATCTATATAATATCCTCTGATTCAATCTAACTGAATGTGAAATACTCAATTTCAAGTCAAATTGCTGGCTTAAGGAATATCTAGCACCGCCGTTTCCATAATTTCAATTTCTTGCAGATGTCGCATCGCTGTTTACGTCCTTTACCTAATAACGTGTGTTACAATTGCAATTTGTCTGGGTGCCTTTCAACAGATCGAATGTTCTGTTTTTGTTTGTTATTTTTGTTTGTTTTTCTAGTACGAGGTCATCAGAGTGTACCTGGGATTTTCTTTACTAGAAGTGTGGTGCTTCCTGTTCTTTCATGTGTGTGTGTGTGTGTGTGTGTGTGTGTGTGTGTGTGTGTGTGTGGCTGGCTGCTTGCACGACCGTATCGGTGCTAGTTGTTTCGTTTTGTTTTTAATGACAATGCTGTATATATAATATTGTACATATTATTGATATTTCAATATGCTATAAAGAGAAGTCCTTTCCAATCGTAATGGAAGACCCGTATGCGATCGTTCACCTAAACTGGTGAATGAAATCTCTTGAAGAGACAACTGAACTGCAATGGACAAAACGGGTGATCTAGCTTACTCAGTGTCATGTTTTGTTGAGTTGCAGGCGTGTTTTTATTCTCATTCATCCTTCTCATTGCTGTTAACTTCCATATCATTTTATGTATGTATACTATTTTTCATATTACTATTATCACAATTATCATCATCCTCGCTATCACAATCTATGGTTATTTTAGAAGACAAGTTTTACAGAAAGGTCCATTACATCGTGGGTGGGGCCACTTTAGTTGGGTTTCTCTGACTGGCACACAGTAGTTTCCGAACACTACACAATTTTATAAAGTTCTTTACAATTTCAAGTGGCAGTGATCGCAGTCATAATTATGGCAGCTGCCATGCAGAAACTAATCAGATGGGTGTATTGGAGTCATTAGCATATCAACTGACATTAAGCAACCTTATACAATGCAAACTCTGTGAATGGGCACCAGAGATTGTTTCACGAAGAATCGTTGTCGATCTCAAAAGTTCACATCTGTTTAGAATTATGGTATGCCACTGGTTTCCCTGTTCAGTTTTATCACTATTTCAGAATGTACTTTAAATTATTATCAAAATTAATTGAACATTTTTCTGTCACTCAATTTATTTTGTATTTTAATGGCTGCATGAAAAACTCTCCACCATTTTTTATGTACTTAGAAAGTAAGAACACTATTGAAGACACACACGGCATACTATAATTTTAGGTCAAACTTTCAAGATTGGCTTAAATTCTTTATCAAACACCCCGTGCAGGTCTCGCGGAATGATGTACATGCATATGTAATGATTTGTAGAGTGCATCAGCGCCCACGTATTACGCACAACTCGTGCATACGACCTTCATCCCCAGACAACATTTGACTATTGGCAACATGAAACTATACGTGTTGTCCTCGTTTGCAAAACATGACTAGGAGAGCGGGGGCACGTATGAAACACTTTAGGCTCACGTGACATGAAGAAATCTTCATTCTTCACTTTTATTATTAAACCCTGATATTTAATCAGGATACATGACAAATTAAACATTAATTTCGTCTCGCCGAATTGAGCAGATGTTTTATGCGTCATATATTGAACATACTCTAGTTTTCAGAGTAAAAACAGGTAGAATGGGAAAAAGTTGACATATGGAATTTCAATGTATTATGCTTTCTTTCCAGAAAATGTACAGGAGTATATGTATCATGTGTTGGAGATAGATGCAACTACGAACACATTCTCGTTCACTAGCAGTCGTCCTTTTCTCTTATCGGAACAATGCATAAACAGGAACATATACGGCACGATGTGGATGCAAAATGCAATAAAAGGTCGCAAAGCTAATTACTAGAAGGTTGTGTCAGCCTTCGTTAGGATTTATATTACTCGAGCAATTATAACTATCTAAAGCCCATGCTGCGAACGGAAATCCCAGCGATGTGTATTATAAAGGATTGACTACATTATTCTTTATCCTGCCTCCAGATGTTTCGGCGATTAGGTTTGATTGCTTTAATCAACGCCCAGATGAAAGGATCGTTCCTATCAACATTATACATCAGGATAATTCTACACCAACGAGTAAGACAGAGCAGATCTCATATCCGTCCCCGTGTCATCATCGACTTGCGTTTTCTCTCTTTACTCGTGACCTAGTTGTGCCGAATGGATTCATATTTAACATTAAAGGATAGAGTTTAAAACCTGTGAGGAAATGAGTGTACCACGGAAGGATTAAGAAATGATATTCAAAACTTAATTTGACCTATAAAACTGCTCTCATCCGAATCAAGATTTTAAGGAAGCGTTTGAATGAAAATATCGTAGAGTAAAGGAGCAAGAGAGTTTACAGGGTTTGTTTCGTAATAAAGTGATACCAACCACATCCATTCATGGCTGAATGATTACATGACTCGGCAACCTAACTATAATGTCTTTTTTTCGTGTACAAGGAAGAAATATATAAAATAAAATCGGAGATATGAACCACATCAAATGTAATCACGCATCATCTTGGTAACAATTTAAAGGTGTTATCCATAAAATGAGGTTTCATCAGTTACCGTTCGACTATGTATACAACTTTGACCATGTATACAATTTTCTCGATTTACTTTGTTATTTCTTACGCTTTGTAGAGCGAAGCTTGGCAATATGCAAAGTTTATTTACTTTCGACATAGATTACACTGCCATTATTTCAGTAAATCCACTCTCCTTCAATGGCAAAAAACTTTGTTTAGTTGAGAAAGCCGATTGTGGAAGATAAATCCCTTATCACAACTAATAACACCTTACAACAATCAAGTCATGCAAGCAGAGACTAATCTGGGTTAAATCAAGAGAACAGAAAGTGGCTTGATGAATTTTCTAACACCGAATGCCCAGAAGGTGACCTAAATATAGATAGATTGAGATAGATGTAATCAGGCTAGATACCATGGGGCAGTTGTCGCTTCATTCAGATTACAGCTGAACCTAATTTCGGACAATTAAAGGGGTCTCAAATTATGTCACACTCACCTGAGGACTAGACCATTTGCATGCCTACATACACACGCGCACATAAATCACTTTGATAAAAAAAAACAAATAAACAAAAGCGGATACTGCTACAATTCTACTTGAAATCATTCAGTTTATTTTTTTTTTCCACTGGGAAAAATAAAGAGATTAAATGTGACTACATTATTGATAGCATATGAATTTGAAACTTATTGTCTGTTAAGATATTGACGCTCATAGAAAAAAAAATAGAAGAAAAGAATTGTTTTCAATTTACTGTTTCCTTTCACGATGGAACAGTTCTTGTGGTGAAACTTGCAACGGAGAAAGGGCAACTGATTCTAAAATACATTGAATCATAATTAAACGTTCAAAAAAGTACACTTTCCCATCTTTATTTGTTTTTCTTTGTTTTGGCAGACAAATAAACTCATCGCCTTATATTTCAAAGACATATCAATGAATTTCTGAGCCTTTTATGTTCTATGACTAATCAATCTGATGAAATTAATTAAATATTTATAAATTAAGATTGCATCAATCTATTCATGCAGCTCTAGGGATCGTTTTGTCGAAGTTATAATGTCTCTGATAGCATATAATGTACTATTTTTTCGGTAAACATAATTTATATTTTGCCGGTATGCATGTATAAATCTATTTGTTAACCACTCTCTATCCTGTAAAGATGAATGTAGGCCTATGTTATAATTCCTGATTCTTATTTTATTCTCTGTTATGAAAAAAAAAAATGAATGAATAAACAAATAAATAAATAAATAAATAAAAAATAAATAAGTGAATAAACAAATAAATAAATAAATAAACAATTAAATAAATAAATACATAAATAAATAAATGTAGCAATAAATAAATAAATAAATGTAGACTGGAGCTACCTAGATAGTGCAAGTGCGTTAGAACGGTGGAAACGCTGTGTATTGTGTGGATGTGTGTTTATGTGTGACTGGAAGATTTGAAGGGACGACTCAATGAAAAATATGTGCTTATTTAAAACTAACATCAAGCAGACATATCAATTGTGTGTTCCTTATTCTTTGTGAAAAAGCAATCTGCCTTACTTATTATACTGTTTCAATTAGAAATATTCCAGTGAGTCAAAACATGGTGTCGGTAGCTACGACTAAAATAGAAAAGTAAGTCTATCAATATTTGATATACATCAACTGATTTATTCCTCTTGCGACCTACGCTTTAGAAAATGGTTTTGGGGTTCCTTATTCTTTATGGGAAAAATGCCTTATTTATTATTCATATACCACTTGACTTAGAAATATCTAATGAGCCTTGATACTAGTGTCTGTAAATACGACTAAAACAGAAAACGAGAGTCTACCAGTACTGGATGAAAAACAATAATTGATTTATTCCTACTGCGATCTACGCTTTAGAAGTGTCTGTCACCCCCCCCCCCCCCCCACACACACACACACACACACACTTACACAGAAATTCTCGTCCCCGCTTCAATGCAGATTAATTTAATTTATCACACGAAGGAAAGACAACCGAGGTATTTGATGGTATTAAGTGATTGGCAACGTTATTGTGTAGAAGATGTGTGTACAGAATGAGACCCAGACACACACACACAAACACACACTTGAAGTATGGTTGTGTGTGTATTTGTGTGCATGTATTTTTTGTATACAAACAAGATGGGGCATTGGAAGGTTTCATGTGCATAGTGATTATAATGTCATTGCCATCGCACACAAGCACGATTAACGAAGTCTTATAACATTCCGAAAAAAAAATCTCTAAAAATGCAGTTCTCCATGTCATATTACATCCATGAAAAATAACTAAATTCAATTCAATTCAACTGAATACAACTCAAGTTCAAGTTGAAATTCATTTCCGTTTTTCCGCAGTAACAAAATATACATCTCGCTTTCATTTAGTAGTAACGAAAATAATTCATGTAAAATTGTACGGAGAAAAAAAAAACACTTTACAGTAACGATGCATTGTAATGGGTGATGAGGTAATCAAAGTGAAATATCAGCTAAAATCTTTCAATTTACATTTTCGTTCGGGCAATAATTTAAGTCAACTCAGCCTACTGTCATTCCAAGAGAACATTTATTATTTCTGTCTCTTTGGCTTGCGTTTAGAAATGTCATGCACAGCCCTCAAGCGGCGGGCTATGAGAGTTAATTTCCATTTTAATTTATTAAAATTCAGTTGGTTTGACTTCCTATGTGTTTGTGACAACGGCGGTTTCTAGTTTGAGGACTGGTGCTTTAAGCAGGAAAAAGGAGACGCTCTCAAGCTACAAGTGGGTGTTGTCAGCAACCCCATTGATGTGTTTCTGAGGTGAGGTGCACGAAAAGAAAATCTTGAAAACGTAGATTTCTGTGCTTAAATCCGTCAACCAAACTATCCAGCACTTAACCTACTTCGACCCTGGGATGTAAGTCACGTGTAACATTCTTGCAATCTTGGGTTAGATGCAGTGAGATTTTTTTTTTTTCCTTCACTCTTAGTTTTTGTGGTACGCCCGTTTGCATTGTCTGAACATACGGCTCGACTCGGGAACGTGATTCGCAATTTTCTCTGGTCGCAATAAATCAGGTGATATCTGTGTTTTTTGTCGATAAGTTCTCTCGCCGTTCTTAGTCAGGCGGAAGGGACATCCCTCGTAGAATCGACTCGCTGTCATTGAGGTATTTGGGTTATTCCGGTATCTGGTAGCGCTGGTTTCTAGGTTAACCCAGCTCGCGATAACGCCAGGAAGAGTTGAAGTCCCTTCCTGTGGTCCCGACACTCACGAGTAACAAAAACTGGGCAGAAGTGTCTTTATCTCTCAGTTACAAAGAGAGGAGTGGCAGCTTGCACCTCGCTGATGCGGTCAAGTATTTACGGATGGTTATTATGTAGTTGGTGTAAATCTCAATGGTAGATTCTTTGCATATTAAGCCCAACGATCGGTTTCTCTAAAACTTAATAAAGAAAAGATATCGTTACGTTACGTCAGTAGGACTATGTATTTTTAGCAGTTTGCTTTCGTTTCTATTCTTGTGTTTGTTTCCTATCATGCCCATGTGACCGCTTTATCTGAGTTAAACTGAATGGAGAGAGGGCTTGTATCCGTGTTTAAATGACTGTAACTTGGGGTAGCCTGGAATTCGAAAGAAACACCTGTTATATTTTCACAATCCACTTCACACGTGCAGCTGCTTAGTTAACTCTTACAGTCCTACGCAAGTATTCAGGTCTTGATGTTGATAGCAGTTCAAGGGGGGGGGGCTGAGCGGGTTTAGAATGATATCTTTCTCTGAATAGAAGGGGTCACCCCTTTAGAAGCTTTCACCTTTTCTCTTCCGTAGTCACGTGACCATGCTGTTCTACACGTTGCCCTATCAAGATTTTATAGAAAACGGCAGGCAAGAAGACTAGGCAACTGGGGAGTCATTCGTGCAGAACACTCGGGAGTCAATATTCAAAAAGAGATGCATCTCCCTCATGATCGCGCTGGCGGAATTCTCCCTACTGATCGCCATGAGTGGACGCGCACGAAAGCCCCTCACGCAAAAGTGCATGCAACCATTTGCAGGCACGAACACCACACCGCTACCACCACCACCATCACCATCACGCCCAGCAACCGCACACAACCACCACCACCACCACCACCACCACCACGATTTTGATCAAACCATCAGCAAAACAAGTACAACAGACACCCAATATTTCACTTAAAGGGGAATTAACCCTCCCAAAAATGTGGATTAAGGAAATGCAGCAATAATAGTAGAACACTTCAGTGAAAATTTCGGTAAAATCGGACAATCCGTTCAAAAGTTATGATTTTTTTTTTTAAATTTGGTGAAAGACCGCTGGATCAGAAGACTACTACAGACCATGATATTGCATAATGTATTACGATATAAAGAAAATATACAGAGAGTTTCACAAAATGTTATTTCATATGAAACCTAAACATTCCCTGGACTTGATATTGATATAAATGTCAAGGTTACTATTCCCCCTCCCCGCTTTCTAAAAAAAAAGCAAAAAAAAAAAAAAAAAGCAGGTATAGTGCTATTTCAATATGCTAGAAAAGTGAAAAAAAAAATGATGAATTTTCTTTATATTATTCTTTTCTTATTGTAGTGTATATGTGAAGTTATGATCCATAGTAGTCTTCACGGAAATCACAAAAAGCCTATAACTTTTGAACGGATTGTCCGATTTTTCTCAAACTTTCACAGATGTATTCTACGAATATTGCTCTATTCACGCAATCAACAAGTATATTATGGTTCATTCTCTTTTAAATTCACCGTACATTCCTCTCCATCAGTCTACCATTTTGCTATCAATACAAAAAAATCAACATTATCAGCAGGAGACATGATTATAGACTGGCTGCAAAAGTTTATAGTTGTGCCGTATTTCGATGGTGCCTAATATGAATCTGGATGATGTGACTCTTGCGTTTTAAGACATTCTATAAATTGAACTGAATAGTTTCCTATAAATGGAGAAAAAAATAAAAATGTAACTGGAAATTACTTCTCTTGTATCCTTAAGCATTTTGAGATATACATATCAAGTTAATATTGCCTTATTCATTATAAGAAAATATGAAAAAAAAATGAAATGAAAAAAAAAATCACTGGTTTTACCTTATTTTGGAGGTACTGCATCCAAACTTGGAAGATTCAACTTTTTTCATCACTGATGCTTTGAGATATTCGAAATGTTAAAAATTCAAAGATATTCAATTTTTTTTTTTATAATACTCCGTTAGTGATAGAGTCTACCTAACCTTTAAAAAAGCTAAATGTCCCAACTCGTTAACCTTCTTCTCTCATTCTAACTGGAACAGATGATCAATTCTACAGGTACCACAGATATGTTCGCTGTAACTCTTACACCAAGGAAGTCCAGGTGTCGTGTCATCAAGCTATCGTTCGTAAAAGAGCATGGAAATCGAATAAGGAATCGATGTACGAAATCGCGACGCGGTAGTTTTATCTAGGCAAGGTCGATAATTACTGATTGCTGCATTGGACTTGGCGAAATTTAGCACACGTATCTACCCTGCTGCCCTATTTTCTCCAATTAGATTGGATGTTTTTATCCTTCTCACTTAACAAAATGAAGGCGTTTTATTTTATTTTATTTTTGTTTTTGTGGTAAGATAAACCACGTTAGGTAATTTCTTTGTGTATATAGTTTCTTTACACTTATGATATATATTGATGTTTTTTTCCCACGAGTCTATTTCCTATAAACGAATGAAGAGAACCTAGATCAAGTAGTACAAATTTACAAAGGTGGAGTCTTTAACTGTTCACATCACAATTTCTATTTCTGAGAAACATTTCCATTTCATGACGTCGATACTTGCAAGTCAATATTCTGATATTACGAAACCATCATTAACTGAAGAAGTCGAAAAGTAGAAAGCCAAAAACAGATACATGGTTCAGCAGTAAAACAGAAAGAGAGGTATTGAAATTAAACCTTGTTAAATAAAACCAAGTTTGAAAAAATAAATAACGGCCCTTTCGTGAGCAACATGTCCTTCGCTGCTTCTTTGATAGCACCTGTATAATACGCTAAATTAATGCGTACATTCAAAATGAGACTGACGTCGCTCTGGGCAATGATAGTGGTTACATCAATTAAGCATATTATGGTCACCCAACCTGTGTGAAACACTTATGAATTTATGTATATACTATCAAATGAAACGCACTTCAAGCATAGATAACGAAATACAAAAAGAAATAGACATAATTTATAAAGAAACATCTTGTTTTTGGATATATTAATATCTGATTGTCATTCAATGAGACACCCGTTTTTTGCTTTTTGTTTTTTAATCAAAGAATGACGAAGGTTTACCAATGATTAAAAAATCTTTGAGAATGTTACTATTCTTCGATGCAATAAAGCAAAATCAAGAAAAAAAATGGGTACATTCAGTTAACGCACTTGCCGTGTCCTGGTATAAGTTCTCATTTCCTAAACGAAAAGAACAAAGTCGATGAACAAATGTTGGGTAACGAACACTTTGGATAAGAAAAATTGTAGTTAGACTAAACATCTAGATGATGAATTAAGAATTACACTAAGGAAATTAAAACTACTGAAGAGGCGATGTAAACGGAAGAAAATATGTCTTTGAAGGAGAATATCATGCCCTGCTGTGTTTATTCGTATATGACACCTAAAATATACAGCAATTACCATTTCATTATAAGCCAAATGCCTTGGCGTCATATTTCATTAGCCGAAGTAACCTTGTTTTCATGACATATTGTGTGGAGGAATTGATTACGTATTTATTTGTAAGAAAGAATGTAAAATAGCAGAAAGATATCAAATAAATAGGGAAAGAATGGAGCAGGTTTAAGTTACTCCAATATTGCAGAAAAGTTGTTAAATGTTGAAGTTATGTTGAAATGTAACCAAAAAAAGAAAACAAAAAGGAAGATGGTATCTCAGGTTTTCCACTTCAAAAAAAAAAAAGTCCATTGCTGATGGGGTCCATTAAATGGGGGTATATTAATTGATGAATGACCAAAAAAAAAAAAAAAACCCCATGTTTGCGTACTCTGTATGATACAAAATTTCATCTCGATCATTAAGTTGACTACTGTACATAAGGTAGTTTGAGTGCTGTGCTAACACCGGCTATTTATGTATGGTTCTACCAGATATGATAGAGCCAGAACTTTTCGTATAGAATCTGATTATTTAGCAAATATGATCTTAATGCTTGTAGTACTTGTAATTATCATTTTTTTTTTCAATTCGCCAAGTTTGAGACGCACATTGATAAAGTGCTTTAAATGACCGGAAAAGTGTAGATGACACTGTTTGATAAAAAGCATTGATAGATGATGAAGATTTTCCATTGATATGTACAATATTGCAATTACGGGGTCATTGATACTGCAATATCTGGAGTCATTCCCATGACTTTTCGCTGCACCTTTATCAGATTATATTATGCGATGAATTTAGGCAAAATAAATTAATTATGATAATCATTAACCTGTGAACAACTCACAGCAGTACTGCATTATAATGAACAGCGACAGATGATTGTCATTTGCTTTGTTAAGTTATTGTTGTTGTTGTTGTTGCTCAACATTCTTCATTATATAAATGGACAATATGACATGAAAAATTAAGCCTAGGTTCCCTCCCGAATTAAACAGAAGACAGAATGCAAATATATCTTACATAATGAAAGACACACACAACAATGATATTACAGTTACCGGTTACATAACCAGGGATAAATTGACGGAAAAAAAAATAATGTTATAACATTAAATTCATTACACTGCGGACCACGAAAAACTACACAGATAGCCGATTAATTCGGAACCGTACACTCCGCCATGGATATTCATCTTCTATATCAGCTGAAAAATGTTTAGTAGTACCGTTTATTTATTCCACTAAGAATTCGATTTTTGTCACCACGATCTTCACATAAGCATTGTAGCGTGTATGCAAAAAATGAACACACAAACAGAAAAACATAGAGATTACCAAGTGGGTAAATCTGGGATATCTCATGACAGTATATAATATGATCCACTGTTCTTAAAAGCTTGCCATCATTTGAGCTTTCACAACAGCATTCAAATCTCGGATGTCCAGTACAAATCTGAAGGAATCGATGAACAGCAGGTTAGGGGTCGATTTTTCGGATGTGGGTTTGATCGGGTATTGAGTTCAACAACACTTGAGGTGTTTCAAAGAATTTCTTGCTTGGTTGATTCGGACGTGAGAAGTGAGATATGGGGAAGAGGATATTTGGTGTTTGTTGTTTCTTGTCTGTTTGTTTTGGATAGCAAGAAACAAGCACTTTGGGTTCCATGTCCATTCCCATTTCGTTTTCCCTTTCTCTTTCTACTGTTTTCTCCCATCTACTTCCCCCATTTTTTTTTCTTTCTCCGCGTCTTCAACGGCTTCCTTACTTCTACTTGTTTGTTGTAATTTGAATTGCCTCCATAACAATAGACATGAAATGTCTGCCATCGCTCGACAGCTTCATTGATCAACATTTAACATCCAACGTGTAAATTAAATCTGTTCGACTAGACTTACTCCTGAAAATCACGGAGAGAATAGTTTCGTGACTCGTCCGAGTCACTTCTTTAGCTGTGCCTAGCTGGTGAGCATTCACCCGTGGAGGGCGAGTGGGCAATGTTAATGCCTTTATATTGTCTGTACGTCGAGAAATTTTCCGGATCACCGACTAGCGTGTTCGTGAAAGGTTGTGTCGCTTTTATCATACTACCTGGATGCATCAAAATCTACAAAATCTATGCCATAACAAATACCAATATTGATTCAAATTGGAACGCTTTGACTTTGTCCTCTTTTACTCAGATAATGGAAAAGAAAACGCTGTGAAAGAAAGGAATAATCCGAGATGAAACTAGTTAGTTTTCACTTTCCTTTTTAGGCAACGCTTTCCATGATCTTATATTTTTGCAGACTTACTTTGGGTGGCGTGCAGGTGGCAGGGCCCAATCAATTAACCTTTGGAAAGAAGAATCCGAGTTGCATGTTTTGCCAAAGGAACTAATTACGGCGTAGGCGTACACATTCCTCTGGCAATACTTGTAATAATACAAAGATACAAGAGAGAATTGTGTGATAACGTGCATTTTGTTACAGCAATAAACGAAAAATACACATGTGCGCCATTTAATTCTTTGAATGTGGGATAGGTCTTCTGTTTTTTTTTTTTTTTGTGTGTGTGTGTGTCTTGTTTTTGTTTTTGGTTTTGTTGTGATGTCGTGTTTGTTTGATTTTCTGAAAATTTGGGAACAGTGTTGATTATAAGTTTCTTCAACACTTTGTCCGGCAGGAATTATTAAATAGTTGTCAAGTGCTGTCACCATTATTTAACAAACGCAGATAAACAAACACACATACCGAAAGAAAAAAAGATATTTTCCCTAAAATTCTTTGCTATAATCTAAATTCTTCCAAGCCCTACATTGTGCACGCATGTTTATATGTTTTTTGCTGTTGTTGTTGTTGTTGTTTTTGGTTTTTGTTGTTTGGTTGTTTTCGTGTATTTTTGTATGTGTGTACGGTATGGCGAGAACTCGGACTGCACATCAGCAAAAAGCAGCCATGTCAAGAAATTGCAAAACAAGTGTTATTTAAAACGTGACGTGAATTTCGAACACATTTATTACCGCATGACGTGCCCGAGACAAATCGAGCATATAATGTCAACGCGCAGAAATGATCAGGTAACAGAATTTGAGAGAAATAGAAAATCTGAGAAAAATTTAACATGTCCATATAGCCGGCATAATATCGAGTATGAGGGTATATAGAATAGTGCCTGTGCGGTACATTTACCTTAGTTTAACTTTGTCTGTCCACTTAAACTTTGAAAGAGGTATATTTATATCTTTTTCCATATTGTCTTCATCATTTGTATCCTTTTTAAATTGTTCTAACTGTAAAAGTGATAAGATAATTATTTTGGATATAATGATCATGGCATATTGCTTTCAAGTGAATCATTTACTACAATCTCTACTTTTCAGTAGATCACTCCTTTCCATCTCTATATCATTTTACTTTTTTGTTACCATTATAAAGTATGCATTGATTCTGTTATAGTCATTCGTTCATATTTTTTTGCATTAAACTTAATGATTTGGATTTTTGGGGGCTTTTTTCTTTCATTTTTCTTGCTAATATTGTTAACAATGATATCTGTTTAATCCATACTTTGTATCTAAAAGCACGAACGAATGAAATATCTTATCACCGACGTGACAAGCGCAAAAATGAGTACAAATCTCTTCTTCTTGATAAATTACTTTTAGCTGTGTAGTGAAAAGAAAAAAAGACCTTGAACAATGGTTGTTATTGTTGTTGGTTTTTACATAAATATTACGTGACCTGAACTGTTTTTTGTTACCACGCAATGAAAGTATAGTTTGTTGATTACCCCTACACTTCAAGTTAAAGTAATCACTGAAACTGCGCGCTTTTATACGAATGGTTTTTCAACAAAAAAAAAAAATGAGGCAGACATTTTGTAAATATACTGAATTTCAATGGCATTCCACAGCACTGCCATGAAACAATCTTATTCTAAAATCATTTTGACATGTCTTTCTCAATTTGGGTGAATGTATTTTGCATGGGGGGGGGGGTGTTAGAAAACACAGTAGCATAGCAAATGCGAGTCGATAGATGATCATACATGTACTGATTTGGGCAGAGAGAAAATATCACCCATCCATTCACGTATAGGATCAGGTTCCCTATTTTCTTTCGTAAACCTTTTGCAGTATTTGGAACAAATGGTATATTTTTGTTTGGTTTTTTTTTTTTCATTAGGAAAAACTCTCAAAGAACCGTATCCCTTGGGGAACCTATTGGGAGAACATTATGCTTTATTAAAGCTAGAATCTATCGCACAAAGTTTCCATTTGATTCCTGACCCTTTAAGAAGGAATTCATGTCGGTCATGGTTGCATTTGTTCAGTTCAGTTCAGTTCACTTCAGTTCAAATTTATTTCATTTTTTTTTCACAATGAAATAATATATAAACATAAATCTCACTTTCTTCAGTGACAAAAATGTTGCATGTAAATTGATACAAAGAAAACAATTCTTAAAAATTTACAATATAGGATACATTACGATAGTTGGAAAAGTAACGAAAGTGAAATAATTGTCAATATTCATTGTGTGAAAAAAAAAAACACGGAGGGACCCACTATTATTAGACAATTGAACATGGCGTTTCGCCTATTACTTTCAACTTCTGGCACACCGCCACATCGTGAACATCTCTTGTTAAGTTCAGGAGTGTTGAGGGAAAAACAAAAACAAAAAACAAAAAAGGGGGTTATCTTCCTCGAACAGCCGCGTACAGTTGCATCACGGTCGATAATGGTCGATAATGGTTTACAGGTGAGCTCCAATCTTAACCTTTGTTGGCACTCTCAAAGTCAATGGTTCGTCATCCAAGCTACTGTCTTGGCAAGCGTAACATCACATTTTCATCCTCACGTCTTTCCGGCTGCTTAAAGACCTTTTTGATAAGCCAGAATGATGATAAACTACACACCGGCCGGACACAAGGTATCATTTCATGCTATCTGCTCACTAAAAACTCGCTGTACTTGGCCTTGTCAATAGCTTCACTGTTAGACTGTTTGACAGGAGTCCTTCCGCTAGGTGAAAGAAATACAAGATGCGGAAATCGATGCTCTTTCGCGGGATAGACACTAACTGACGTTTGCTTATTTGTCTTGTTGGGTTCCAACGACCGGCTGTCTGTCCATTTCTATAGAGAGCAATAAGCAATGACTGGGGAACATGTCGGGATGTAGGCTATTATTAATGCGCTACACATGGTCATAAAAAGATGCTGGTTGTGATTATTATAGCAGCTAATCATGGGCAATTAGGCAAACACCCGAATGAAAAGATGACAAATTCGCCTCCATGGGTGTTGAGTTCTATTAGTTTTGGGGATTCAGAGGATATATATCTCAAGCGTGGACATCATAAAATTTAAAAGATGGTTCTGAGGTTCATTGATAATAATGAGCTATGACACTTTTCAAACGATTCATAAAACTCATAGTAAATGAACAATTTACCTTACGAAAACCATACATGCTTATGGCACAACTATGGGAACGTGGACATTATAACCACTATTTGCCGCGGATGCATGTTCAACTAGAATTTCGGCCCTTTAGTGTTTAATTATCTATACATCCATTCTCTTCTGATGTACAACCATATACATACAATGTCTACATGGAGACAAAAGTAAATGACAAAGCACTTTTTTTTATTATTAAAAAGAAAGCCTCACAACATTTACTTTACAAAAGTAAATGTTACGAAGCGAAATTGCAAATAATTATGTCAGCATATTATGCATGTATACATAAAGTAAGAAGAACATGCCCTCACTATTTATATTTTAGATATTTATGTGCGTGTATGTATGTATGTATGTATGTATGTATGTATGTATGCGTAATTATAAAGGTGTTGACAATAGAGAACGTAGATTGCGATATATGTTTCTATCAGAATTACGCAAAAGACTTGAAGTAAACAAAGCGCGTTGTGGCAGACCTTTGTTTAATCTTCCAAATGATTTATTTGATTATGTTTGAATTTCTCTCTAATTTATGCATGTAAATGAAAATTTTTATGATATCTTTGTTCTTTGAAATATGAATAAATGAAGAGTTTGTTTGCAAAAACCGATAAGTCCATATTTGTCAAATGGAGATATTTGCGATTAAAGGTCAAGAAAAATAAAGAGAATAATAAGAAAAAGTTTGCTTCTTTTGACCATAACTTCAAAAATGTACCTTTATGTGTAGTGACCAATATATCATTTAAAAGGTATTATTTTGTACTTTATGGCAGAGACCGTACTTCAAAATCTTCAAAAATGGACTTATCGGTTTTTGCAAACAAACTCTTCAAATGTTATTTGAAAGAAAATATATATATATACATGATAGAAATTGGCCACACCTAAACGTGCCATTTATGTGTAGCAACAAAAAAAAAAACAACAAACAAACAACCAAATCAAAACAGACCAAACGAATCCAAAAAATTTCCATCAGTATTTGCGTTTTCCACCTTTCATGCTGTTTAGATAAACCTCTACGACTTGGCAAATAAACTACGGAGTGTATTTAGCCTTCGGGTGACCAATTTACAAATTTCGTCAAACTTGCAATGTCCCGAGAATCAACAACTTGAGGTTCGGTATAGAGTCACCTTTAGGGTAGTCGGAAAGTAAATAACTGAAAGTTGAAATAGATTACATTCTCTTAAAGAGACAAGGCAAAATGGTCCGAAACTAGAGAAATGTGTGATTTCTGATTTCCTTGGGGTGTTGCATCCATTAAAGTGCTAAACACACAATCTAAAGATTGTTTCGCCTGACACGTTGGTTTGTACAAGATATCGCAAGACACTGCAAGAGAGAGGTGTAGAGGGACAAACATGCCACCTCCAGAGACACGGAGTTGTCAAATTGACTGCAGCCAAGAAGTGAAATGAAGAAAATGTCCTTTCTTTGTCCGGTCAAATGAGCTTGTGCATACACACTGTGTGTTTAGCTACATGTCGAAACAATAAATGTGACTCAGATGTCACCTCCTTCACATTATATTCATATTAATTTCTCGTTCAACACGCTGCATGCACGCTGTGTCTCAAGGGAATATGTACATGTATGTTGTAGTATACAGGTGTCTGATGGTGAGCACGTCATGCGTCTTTGTAATACTGCAGAAATTTGTGTGGAGAACCATATAGGGGGTGGGAGCACATTATAAAAACCCTTGCCTCCCCCCCCCCCCCCGCCTCAAAAAACGAAAAAAAAAAGTTCGCTGCCCCTACCTTGATTTGTGGGACATTGTATTTGATTTGGTGGTTGATGCTCGTAGACGAAGCGGGAAATTGTATGTTCAAGCAAGCATTAGTTTGCATCAAAGTCGTGTAGACAGAAATAGTAGCGGAATCTCGACGCAAACCAGAACGACTACGCACAGGCTACCGCATAATATCGGAAAAGTACAAGCATGGAAACAGGCGTTGGTGTATTCGTTGTTTCTTCTGGCAGGTGCATACAGAGGACTAATTGGTTCATCTTGAGGAGTTCGAGCCAGGCTTTAAACATAGACAGGCCTCTATTATGGATTTCCATCGACTTCATCACTCAATCGGCGAGGCTAGCTGGGGAAGTTGATCCCTGGAAAAATATTGTAGAAGGTGGATGGACAACCTCCTCTCGTACATTGTCCCCTTCAGTCAAGTTTTATCCCCCGGGGGCCTCCGGCCGTGATCGTATCGGCTTAGCTTGATTAACGAATCGGTTGAGCAATCGGTCGTCGTCACAATTATCACCTCTCGTGGCTTCATCTAATAGTCTCGTGTATGATATTTATTATTTTTGCGTGTGTATGCTAAAATCCGACCTCGTTCTCTGTTTTTTTTTTTTTTTTCAATCACCATTTTTGCAAGGAATCTTTGGCTGGGTTGGATTGCAGGAAATTCGGTAACGAGATTCCGGGAAATGTCAAGGGTTGATTTTTCTGCCTAGTAGGTTCGACTTTTTGTACTGCAAATGTATGTCGTTCACATTTACGGCGTAATGACCTATTCCACCAATTTTTCGAGGTATCCTCCCAACATGTACATGTCACGTACATCAAAATTGACAAAGAATTTAAGATTGTGGAAAATCTGGCACGAGCTCATCATTTTGTCATTTTCATTTACATGCTTTTAAAAAGTAATGGGCTTAACAGAGAATGCCAAGAATCATGATATTTGGCTGTAGATTAAGGCTTAACTCGTGTGATTACGGGAAGCGATCGCACTCTATACAATATGACTCATGTTGAGTGTAACTCGACAGTTAGCGATATACTATTTCTATTGTCTACTTCTTTGTAGCTCTTGATTGATAAAAATCTATTATAGAACAAAAGGTGTTCTATTCTAATTCTAAGGATGTCATTCCTTGAAAAAAAAGTCAAAAAGTGATAAATTCTCTACCAATCACAGTGATGACGTCTGTTAAATTGTTAAAATGCCTCACGGATTGTGGAATAAAAGTGCCACTTCGTTGCATTAGATTATTTTTTTTTTTTATCAAAAGGTAATTAGAATGATTCGGGAAAGTAAAGCACCCAAAAGTTTGACAAAAGTGCAAAACCTAAAGTCGCATTTTTCATTTGCGTAGACCCTTTCCCCATTCTGGTTAATATGTCTGCAATGACTACAAAGGGCCAGGGGGAAGGGGGGGGGGGGTATAGATTGACCCCAGTTTGGATCTGGCGCGCATCAGCCTGTGGTTGACTATGTGTGTGATATTGCCGTAGGGACCCTGATTAATTAAAATGCTCAAGGATCTTGTCAAATTTCCCGAGCGACATATTTCCTATATGTATTTCTCGTCATTACTTTTTTTTTTTTTTAATCTCCGTTCTCTCTCTGATTGGCATGGGGGATCGGTAGTGGAGTGCTGGTGGTGGGGAAGTACTTGATATGACGGTTACAAGCATCGCTGGACCAGAAACCGTCCTGCTCAGCCATGTCATCTGAAGAGTCCCACTGTCAGCGAAGCGAATCGGCATCCTTAAGGGTGTGTTGTTGAACACGCATGCAGGCAGTTCATTCTATCATCCAGGCAATTCTATAGTTCACATGATGTAAAGAAATGTCCATTCTTCCGAAAATCTCACTTGCTTTATAGTAACAGCATTGTTTAAGGAAACCGTATTTGATAGAAATCTAAACAGAGTCGTAGTACGGCATATGACAAAATCAAAGTGAATTATTAACTGTTGAATTTGTTGAAAGATGATCTCCTTTTCGTGTAAAAGGAGAATGAGATTGTGTACTTTAAAATGGGGTATTTCCCTTCTGACGATACGTCTACGTACTGTACATCGTACGTGTTTGTTATTTCTAAGGAAGGGTGAGGTTCTTAGCTCGCCCCCGTTTTTAATTGATCAGTTTAGGATTTCAGAATTTGCGGGGGGGGGGGGGTGGGATGGGGTTGTCGGGGAATATTTTTTAGCGCTCTCCTCCCACATCAAATGTAAGCGCCGGGAATCTGTACTTACAATTCTGTTGTTTGTTTTTTGTTTTTTTGTTTTTTGTTTTTTGTTTTTTTTTTTGTTTTTTTTTTGTTTTTGCTCGAGTAATGAAAATGCCGCGAAGAGAATGAAGAAGAAATAGATAGAAATGAATGAAGGCAAATCGATCAAAGGTAAATAATGAATTCAGTCTTTCACACAGAATGATATTCCCTGAATTGAGATGCACTACTCTCCTTGAATTGAAGAAAATATGATAGTAACATAAAACAGGATCAGGTTTGTCTCATTTTTTTATTCAGAAGCTCTTTGCAACCTGAGGTATTTGATATCATCTTTTATAGTAACTTGACAAACATGATGATTGATGTTAAACTGGCATGAGTTTTCCAAAGTACCTTTCATGGCGTTTTGAGTTCAAGATCATCTCCTATGCGTCATCGGTGCATTATTTTAAGCCACCCAAAATGTCCCCTACAATACACAGAGACATTAATCAAGGATAAGGACGATGTCTAGTTTTCAAATTCAAATTCAAACTTTATTTTCACTTTCTTCCTTCAACAGTTAGTTACGTCAAGCAATAACCATCCTCCACGAGACAGCTTTCCCTGTGTTCAAGCGTCTGCGACATGGGGAAATACGCTCCTTAAAATGCAGTTGTTTCCTTTGCCGTCTCGGCCAATATCAACTTTCCACATGTTTATGTATGCAACCTTATAGACCCAGTAGCGTGGGGAAACATAGTCCGATTATTAAAATCGATCTTTGTTCGCTGCCTACCAGGGTACATTCGAAATCAACGAATAACGCCCATCAGCGAAAAATATGTCCATCGATGCTTACGCAAATTGGTAATCGTCGACTCCGGTCGAGAATCTTCGGCTGTGTGTTTAATTTAATACATAGAGACACGCGACATTAGCTTCACACGGAGATTGCGGACTGAGTCTGAGTCGGGCCAGCCTTCCACTTCATTGTAATCTCACTCTACCGGATCTGTGTCATGGGATTGTGTACTATATGATTGAAAGCAATGTGGTGTAGAGCTGAGGATAAGGGTCGGAACTTTCAGGCAGTAGATCGTCGATTCGAATCTAATTCGTAAAACTTGGACACTCACTAAATCCCCGTAAAACCTGCATGGTCTACTCATATATTTTATGCCTGGCTTATCAACTTCAGAACCTCTGGAAAATTACTAGAAACACAGACAAACACGACAAAGACTACACAGTTTAGTTAGGGCGTCTTGTCATAATAATTGCTAATATTGTTAGCATTATCATCGCCAATACAAAACACCATCACAGTACTTTATAAAGAGTGTGTACAGTTCTGGTCGAGGTTAGGATTTAGCTAGGGTTAGGGTTAGAAACCACTCTATGAGATGTCAAAGAGCATGCAATTCTAACGGGTATCAAAAGTTGATTTGATGAAAATTGGTTTTGAAATGACTGAGATATCCAAAAATTATTATTATTACTTTTTTGGATATCTCAGCAATTTGAAAACCAATTTTCATCAAATAAACGTTGAATCCTTCTTAAAATTACATGCTCTTTCATATTTCATAAGAGGTTTCTCATCCTCTCACTTAGGAATGTTCAAAACATGAATCCCCACCTCAACCAGTACTGTACAGTCCCTTTGATCTTAAACATAAAAAGTACTATGTGGTAATCCGTTTTCATCATAGTGATTTTATGTCCATTCTATCTGTATGCGGCAACGTCTCCTTTTTTTTTTTTTTTTTTTTTTTTTTTTTTTTTGCTGCAGTTACTGTTTAAAGGCTGAAGTAATGCCCGTGACAGGGGGCTCTTTCTATCAAAATGCACTGACGTATAGTTGAATGGTGAAACGAATCGTAGGACAGATTCAAGTAAAAGCAAACCCGCATTCCTTCTTACTGATTCTTTGTAATGTTCTGACATTCCACCATGCCATGTCTCGGCGAATGTATACCCCGAGGTAAAAGCAAGACGAGCTGTGCCGCCATTCTACTAGTCATAGTGATCGCTTGCTCTTGCGGGTATTTCTTTTCTGATCATGCAATGACCTTCTTCTCAACTGTCTTCTTTCTCTCGCAGCACCACCCCCTCCCCCCCCCCCCCCCCAGTGGATTCTGCATCGAGCACAGTATTCTTTCGCATCGACAAATTCACTCTAAAAACCTCGTCAACTGTAAGGGTTACGTGATTAACACGATAAGCCTAAAAAAGACTCTTTAAAAGCGTCTTCACAGTGTGTGCGACTGCTTCGTTGATACTTTTGATAGCCACAACAGAAACATTGATGACAGCAAAAAGGCAGAAAAGCTACGACCTTGAAGGTTCATCTGATAAGATGCTCACTGAGTGCTTAGCGGCTATCGCTGCTACTCATCGATAGGGGAATATTTCGATAACAGTTTACACCTGACTGCGTTGATGGCTACTCTTGCCTTTAATGAGCTGTTTCAATATACAATGAAAACTGATGCTTGGATCGTACCCTGTGAAATTATTATATCTTTATTTTCACATTAATCGTCATCATTACCTTCATCAGTTTGCAATTCACTAAATTAATGTTATTATCAGTTTCCAATAATTGACATCCGTGATTGTAAAATAAAAAAATACAGAAAAACAAAACAAAAATCACATGGAATACACGGGTTAACAGATATAATATGAAAAATACATGAAAGAAAATCTACGCACGCACACACACACACACACACACACACAAGCGAACATAGCATATATTTACATATCACCATCATAAAGACGCAGACAGTAGAGCCGAGTAAAGTGCACACAAAATCAATCTGTTCAATCGAAAAAAAAAAATCTCAACTATAAATCTCAAATCTCAACTACCCATTGCGTTTATCTTGTCACAATATATATATATGTATATATATATATATATATCACAATATGAATTTCCATTCGCAAAACACTGGCATATATAGCATTTGACAATTGTTAAATCACAACTTTGCAAGTTAAAAGACACAATATTTTATGAAAGCAAAAGACAATCAAAAACACAAGCAAACAAACAAATAAAGAATTAATGTAATTCCATGGAATCAATTCTCATGACATTTATTTTAATTTGAAATCTCGCAAATGATATTTTGAAACCACTAACCCAGTACAAATTTGTAACATTGCAGTTTCGTTCGCAACAATTTATGTTGTATTTTCTTTAAGTTTATACATGTGTGGACTCGTGGACATGTTGACTCGTATCATGTATTGACTATGTATGTCGAAATGCGCTGTACATCGTGGATTGCTTGCGGCGTATGTCGCTGTGCGTATCGAATCAGGATATCGCCGCGCCTTTGTTATCGTAAATACTCCGCAATTCAGATGGACAGATCTGGAACACGCTGTGTTCTCAAGGCCCCGCGGAAGGTTTCGGGCTCGAGCGGGAGGAATCATGGGAATGTTTAGACAAAGCGGGGTAATGATTATGTAAGGTGTCCTTCGAGGGTCAAGTTCAATTTAAATTCCATTTTATTGGACAGACTGATTCCCTTAAATTACGTTTGTCACATACAGTCTTTCTCGCTCTCTCTCTCTCTATTTCGCCCTTTATCTATCTATCTATCTATCCATCCATTTATCATTCTCTTTGCCTATCTATCTATCAATCTATCTATCTATACCTATACCTACCACAGAAAAACACAAATCATGGTGTTCAGACTTTATGCTGTTCATAAATCTGGAATTCATGCTCACAAACCTCATACAGTTTGTGTTCTTTTCAACGAAGCAACCAGTATTTAAATTATCACCAGCAAAAGTTTTGACAGATTAGATCTAGCTTAACAGACTTAAATGCGCGGTCACGTACTTTCCATTCCTTGTTCCCGTCCTGCATGTCCTATATTTTCACAAACATGGCGGACATTGCTTCAAAAATACTTTATACGTCAGACAGATGTATTAACTACAATAGTCGGCTATTCGTAATGTACATTTCATCCAGTTTGTGTAAAATAGGTTGACTGATATGAAAGTGAACAGATACTCTATACAACTCAATTCAGTTCTTGTATCCCAGGTACATTAGCCTTGAATGTTATAAAGATACTCTCTTATATCATCTCATAACATGCTGATGTATACAGTGAGTCGACAGATATCCTGGCGTCTTTGACAAAACCACTTTTATTTGTAATCTTTTCTCATACGTAGCATTCGAGTAAGTAGATAGGACCTAGTTAAGTTAATCAAGTGTCTACTAATCGCATGAGCTCATGACAACTTGAATTTGGTAATTCTGGGAAGAGAGACAGAAAAAGAGGGAACATTATACTTGCAGAGACGTAAACATGCCTCACATAAAACTCATAAGGCTCATCCTCTCGACTTGAAAAAGACTCATGTACATGATATTGTATCATAAACAGTACCAATGATACCTGGAGAATAATGGCGTCCTCAAGGTTCATATCTAACATAGATTACGCACTCGATTTCACGAAGTTGATTCAACACTCTCATCTTACCTCATGCATTCCAAGTAGAACGAACATCTTACCTCATGCATTCCAAGTAGAACGAAAAAAAATCTCATATATTCCTCCACAAACAACCCTCTGATGCAAAACTTGGTTTGCAGAAAAAAAAATGATACTAAAACCACAAGACAAGCAAGGTCACTAAAGTACATATCTACTGTTGATTAAGCACTTTGGAAGTTGATAACATGTCAGGTTTCTTTTTTATTGGATACATAACTCACAGAGTAAATATCATATTTGTCCTTTTTTGTGCAACATGTTATCAATCTTTCAAGTTTTACGCATTGGTTTGTCACTTTCATGATTGATGACTTTATATTCTAATCATGCTAATAGAAGAATGATTATATTTATGATTATTTGTTTTATTACCCAATGGAAATGAACAAAATTCCGCACTTCAGTTATCTGGCTGCAAATGAATTTTTAATAAATCACCAATATTATCATTACTTTTTTCTCCTCCCTCCTTCCTCCCTTAAGTGGGGTTGAAGAGGAGGTATAGTGTGGATAGCTGCCGGAAATGGAGAAATCGCCCCTAGATGAAACTCCTCAAAAATAAAAAGTCATTATACTCTAAAGGATATTACTTTTTCAAAAAAAAAAATCGTTTCACTTAATTTCAACTTTAGTCGTGTTCTTTACATGTTCCCTTGCAATATTCATTACTGCTATCATTTCATTATTAATAAGTCTAATATCCTATTACTCAAATTCAGGTCACGTTAACGAAAAGAGTCATGATTGAATTGTCATAAATTGCAATGCACACGACTTGTGCAGATCAGGTGTATTTTTTGTGAAAACACGTCACATAGCTATGCTAAGCTAATGTCCAAACTTGGGAATATTGGGAATATTGGAGTGCATTCCACGACTTCGCTCTTTACATGATCTACCCTCTCCTGGGTGGCCGCTTTGTAAACCTTGTCTGGCCAGGGCAGTGCCTTGTTCAATCCAGTGCTTTGGGATTGAAGCACGTATGAATTAAGAAATCACATTATGTATGACTATAGGGCCACGCGATTGCTTGAAAAGAACACCAAAATGCGAAATCGAGTAACTGTTGTATCATAGAGAAAAGTGTAATCTTTTTTACATCAGTGAGTGAGACACAATTTCCGTCTCTCAAGACCTAAATGAGAATGGCTTTCAAGTAATTCCGCCCGTCCGAACAATGTGTTCGTCTCTGTATGCTTACAGGATCGAGTACATGTCTCCCGAGCCTACACTATTATATGACATAGTGCCCTGTACGTGATATAATGGGGTTTTCATGGCATCCATGCACAACCAAAGACATTTGAACAGCAGTTTGAATGGAATGAAAAAAGAGGTGGACATGTGACTATTCGTGCAATAAACGTAGATGTTAATTCAGGCTACGAAACGCATCAGTTAAAAACGTTCATTAAAGGGGAAATACAGTCCAAATACAAGTTAGCCTGATAGGTCTAATAAAAATACGGCGAGCTACGTAAAAGAATCACACACACCCAAACACACTCTAACACACACACATACACACACAAGAAATATCTCAAACTTAAGAGCTAAAATTTACATACATCGGCGGAATATAACAGTATGAAATAGATACTAAATATTAAAAGCACAATGGATGTGATTACAGCAACCGTGGAAACTGGCTTCTGAAGTAATCAGGCAGTAATGATATGATATTGAGGCAGGGTCTATGCAGACACCGGAACTCATAGCATTCCCAGAATGTGCCCTAATTTCAATTTCAGATTTAATGTAATAACAATTATCCAGTGGGCTACAATACACGTGGAGGGAGCTAGAGCCGAAGGAAGTAAGTTAAGTAATCCGGAAAGAGGGGGCGGTTATCATTAAATCTGACTAAATACTGAACATTATAAAAGGTCGGTTCAATTCTCTCCTCTTTCCGACCAGGATATGATACAGCGGTGGCTGGCTGTGTTGTATTACGGAACAAAGACACGGGTTAATGGAGTCAAAAAGAACCGTTCATAATCAATTCAGAAGCGCATTTTGATCAATCTCGTTTCATCTCATTCATAATTTCCCTCGGTTCTCTCTGACTTTACTAACAAATTGTTGTTGTTACTGTTGGTAATTCTTATGCGAGCAAGCAAAGCATATTATTACCTGGATTATCATTTTCAATATTATTACCATGTTTTCATTTCCTGATTGCCGAGTGTTTGTAAGGAAGAGATTGTGTAATGTAATTGCAAAGAAATGTTGACCTATAAGGTTGAGACACACATACACACACACACACACACACACACACACACACACACACACATACAAATGCCTTAGGTTCAATTAAGTGACATTTTTATCCGTGTGTGTCCGCATTCTCTTTCTGAATTTTTGAATATCAAGAGTTTCCCTGTTATTTTCAACATCGCATGCTGTCAATTGAAAGTACGTATTTACGAGCAAACATGAGCGTTCCTTTAATGGTGCTGTTAGTAAAGGCATTTACAAGGACTCGCCTTTCTTTCGCCTGGTCGCCTCCGATCCACCTGCCAGTCGACGTGAGTGAAATACATGGCGCTAATTGAAAATGACAATAAAATAGCGCCCTAACACGATGCCCCGGCCGAGTGTGCTTGGACAGGTAAGGCAAATACTGATTTGATCTCTCACATTGCTTAGAATAAACAACACTCTCAATAAAGCACGCTGCACATGGCTAGCATTTCCACTTAGTGCTCGGAACACGTGACTGTGCCCACACGGAGTACTAGCGGGGCGGTACGTGCGAGGGAGCGAGTGGCGAATGCACAACGTGCTTGTCATACCCTTACACCACACGTTCTGCATAGTCTGGGCTCTTCGCTGAGAACATATAAACATGTCGGCCAACGTGGTCGATTAGTTTGACTCTTTTAATGGTGTTAACTGAGATTTTTCTGATTGGGAAAGAAAAGGTCACTCGCAGAAGATTTTGTTTTCATTTCTTTTTCCTGGCTTCAGAAAAATAATGTCATCGATCAAAATATAAGTTTACGACGCCGCGAGTTTTATGATGACCGCAACAACAAATGCAAAATGTAAAACGCATTAGTGTGAGCTTATGACTTTTCCATATCATTCAGCTACAAAAGGATTCTACGAGACAATTTAAATCTTTTATGAACTATGAACTATTATGAACTATGAACTATCATGAACTATGAACAAAACACATCTTAGCGAAGTTAGTTGGAAGCAGTACGCGATTCTCGTAACTCGGCCTTCAAAGAAGTGTTGGAGAAAACATTCTGAAAAAATACTCTTCATTTTTCCATTGCGTACATGTCATCGTATTTTGAATAAACCAGTGTATTTTACACGTATATTCTCTTTCTTTAGGCAGTAAGGGTTCTGAATAACTTCGTTGTTGTTTTCTTTAATGATTTATCATGCTTTAATGCAGTTTTCTACACTCAAAGCACAATTAAATGAGGAGAAAAAAAAATCAATCGCTTGAATTAACAATAATATGTCGTGCGTTGGTCTTTCCGGTTACAACATTTTAATTATGAAATACTAATAGACTACGAATGTACACATTGTACCGTAATGCAGATTGCGGATTGATCAAAACAGAACTTGTATATTCAAATGCGTAAATTATA
Source organism: Diadema setosum (assembly GCF_964275005.1). Taxonomy (NCBI): domain Eukaryota; kingdom Metazoa; phylum Echinodermata; class Echinoidea; order Diadematoida; family Diadematidae; genus Diadema; species Diadema setosum. The sequence continues at coordinate 1,353,642 of NC_092704.1, forward strand.
GGTACTTAGCATTTCATTATCGACTGGCATCATTCGTGTAAGAAAAGTGAATCTTAATTGCACTATAGTGCTAGTTGAGATGGTGGATTTGTTTATGAATGTTGATGAAAGACGTCCTTTCTCTTAAGTTGTTGGGTTGGATGTTGTTTTTTTTTTTCTATTTCATATTTGAGCTGACTACCATGTCTACGTACACCAGATTAAAATGGAATAAGAATGTCATGACTATTGGTGGCTGATCAATTCTTATACTTGCTGATAAAGACGCATGAGTCACAACGAAATTTACATTACTGCACAACAGTAGAATTGACAATATTAGATTTGCTATAACAAAGCCATATCATTCTGTTTTGCTTGTTTGTTTTCGTGGTAAGCAACCAAACTGAAATGATAATGTTAGACTGCCTCTGGGGCAATTTCCGAACTTCAACTCTCACATGGTAGTTTATTGATTTACTTTCTAGTCATCTCGAAGCAGCTAAAACAAAAAGAATCTTTGATTGTCTACGAACAAGGCTTGGTTTGTTCTATTCCTTTGGCGTAATAATGTGTCACTACCGGTAGAGCTTTGTTCTTGAAGTTTTGACCGCGTTTGATTAAAACCCCGCTGTGTATAGCTGCCAAGGTCTAGCATGACGTGACTGCTAGGCGATCGCGCCGATCAATGCATGGACTTATATTCCACCTTGCGGAGAGCGGGGAGAATCTCCCGATCTCGATTTCTGATTTTAATCATCTTTTTCCCTTCGCTGTTTTATAGAGAAGGCTACTGCTTATGATGATAACTATTTTTGACAAGGCTGGGCTGCGGGTTTAGCTTTTCCACAAAGAATCAAGACCACGATGAAAAGAGGTAGCGAGTGGGGTGACGAGCATCGTTGGTGTATATGGATGTCCTTATATCTGATTTAAAGGAGAAATTCTCTCTAAGAGAAGTGTCTTGAGATTCTGTGAACGAAGGAACACCAAACGGATAGGTCAGCAATAATTTACAAGAACGTTTCACCGTCTGAACGGCATCCGCTTGAATGTCGTGTAGTAGAAATTATAATTCCCACTTGTGACTGGCATATCAACCGTTTATATGCGCATGTATCTGTGTGTGTGTTCGTCTGCATGTGTATAAGTGTGTGTGTGTGTGTGTGTGTGTGCGCGTGTGTGCGTGTCTGTGGGTATGTATGTGAATCATAGAAAGAGAGAGGTAGAGATAGAGCAGGGAGAGAAGAGTAAAGTTTGATCTGAATCACCTTGATAGTTTCCGAGTAAGATTTAAACTATTTTGGTCCTTGGGTAAAGGTCAACCACAAACTGATGAACTTCAAAGGGAAGCTGAGAGTCGAGGTGATTCCTATTTCTGCTTTGTTACGATGCTCTTTTCCCTTCTACAAGATGCATAGCGGCTCTTTCCTCCACGAGATGCATTGTCAAGTTCGCCTACTTGCATACCTGAGTGCCGGGAATATGCTTTTCGGCGTGCCTAATCCTCCTGATTGATGAAAGAAACTCCTTGCATTAAGCTTGCAATCATTCAAATGCGACTCTGGATTATAGCCGTGATCCCTACAATCAAGCGCTAGCGGGCGCACATGGGTCGCGTAGTAATGCACTTCTGAAGAAACTCTTGGCTAGTTTGCAACCACATAGACAAGGCTGTTTGCACTTGCGTCGCAGAGGCGTGCGAAACTGCAATACGTACAGAATTAATGTCGCGAATGAAAAGCGCCTCCCTCGACAATACGCCTAGAACGAGTCACGATGTCTGTCTGTCTGTCTGTCTGTCTGTCACAGTAAATGAGCGCCGAAGTACAACCATTCGTTAACCCAATAAACACATCGATGCGAGACATTGTCTCTTTCCAGACGAAGAAAAGAAAGTACAAAGGAACTATGAAAGCAGAACGGCGGAGGAATATTTGTCAGAAGGAAACAAGGACCGTAACATTAAGAAAGATATCGCCAGACACGCAATTAAAAGCTAAACTGAAAATGGTTCTTGTGACAAAAGCATGCAATACAGATCTCAGTGAAACAAGTTTGTAGTTGTCCGTAGCATGTTGTATTTCTTCTCCCACTCCTTAAATTGTAAGAGTGATATTGTTTGGTAGGATTTACTATATTAAGGATAGATGAAGATTAGTTTTGGATTGGAGTGGAAGGGCTTGTTGGGATTTTTTTTTTCATGTATATGCTCTCATAAGTGGAATATGAATTAAATGATCCATGGAATATATGTTTGCATATGTCAATATTATCTCATGAAGAAATTACCGGTGGGATGAATTTATAAACGAGTTATTATCCATATTGAAGAGAGAGATATTTGCAGTATATCTTGAAAATTCATTTGTTTATGTTTTTTTAATGTATTTGTACTTTTTTGTTCATGTTATAACCAGAATGAGTTGATTCCGAAATGATCTTAATAAAATAAATGAACATCAAGGAAAATAAAAAAGGAGTGTTAAGTCAGCTATGACAGGTTGTCGACAGACATGAGCTGAAATGTCTGAAATATTCTATAGAAGAGCAATGAGCAACACCTGTGCTCTGAGAGATAAACTTATACCCTACTATCAAACATGCCTCAATCTACTTTGGAGAAGGAGCCAAAAGAAATGAAAGTTTTGAAAGCTTTGAATATTAACAGCATGTAGCTTGTTTTATCAAAGAATAAGTCAATCCCTATTACACCATAATGTGTTCAACGGAAAGTCCATCAAGATTTCTAAATCCCCTCAGGGAGGAGGTTAGGATACTGTTAAACATGATATATTCGCGGCACAAAATTTTCGCGAATTGGAGCCGACGGCCTTTTTCGCGGCAAGAAATTTTCGCGAATTGCCTCTTGCGTTCAGTGCATATAGTGTAGATAATAAATTTCGCGTGCATTTTAATTTCGCGAATCTTGGCGCTCGCGAAATTCGCGAAATTAAAATGCACGCGAACATTTCTCGTTTTACAGTATCCGGTGCCCGCATGATTATTTGAGAAAAACTTGATTGATTAAAGGAGCACATTGTGTGAACGCTTTAAAGTGTAATCCACACCATGTTCAGTTGTCAAACTGAGTGGTCGGATTTCATCAATATCGGCCCTAAATATAGTAAAGTTATGAAATTGTAATTCTTCGCGTGTTTCCTGGAATCAATGGTATTAGTAGCAGACACAAAATGTCATTATGATGAGATGATGATACCTTTTGGAAGCAAGCTCTTCATATATTTATTTTTCCCCTCTTTGCACGTTCACCACATGATGATAGTTTGAGTTTTGATACATGTTTAGTTTTTTTTTTTTTTTTTGGAAAATTCATTTGAGGTTACATGGAATGTAATTTGTTGTTTATCTGTTGTCAATATGTGTTTATGAATGTGTGAATGTTTTTCATGCCATGTTTTTATACTTAATTTAGACAAATAAAGAAATGAATGAATTAATTAATGAATGAATGAAATCATCTACACACAAATCCTTATTAGATTTCCTTTTTTTGACAAGCAAACAAAAGGAAAATGTTATATTGAGAGCGCGAGATATCCGTCGAGTTGCATTTAGAGCTGGAGATGGGAACTTATATAGGGTGCGGGGGTAGTATAGTATATTGTTTCTAAGGTATCTACCATGATTTGACTTACAGCTTCAACAAACTAACTGGAGAGCTTAAACTGATGACATTCTAATCCCTGATAACCTGTTTGTACTACGCCATTGTGTATAATGCCAACAGTTTTGAAGAACATGCGAAAGCTAACAGTTTGACATATTTTTATTGCAAAATTAATCTCCATTAAAAATCTCTACTTGATCTGTATGATTTCACTCTGTTTATCTTCTTGGGGTGGAATTATATGTCCACACGTATTTGCTGGCGCCCAAATATATACCCTAATTGTTGTCAATTTCTTATCATTCTAAGCATGCACAATGTTCACTGAACATGTGAATGTTGGAAATTAAATAACTAGAATGGATAGGATATAATCTTTCAAGATCGCAGAGTAATAATCAAGTGTATACGTTATATATATATATATATATATATATATATATATATATATATATGTTGCGAATTCACGTATTGGCTCCAGTATAACGAAGAATCAAGAAATAAACTAGTAATGCATTATTTCGCAAATAAGAATGAGTTTATTGAATAAACTCATTCTTATTGGCGAAATAATGCATTACTAGTTGTCTCTACTTTTTGTCATTACTAGTAGTCTATATATATATATATATATATATATATATATATATATATATATATATATATATATATATATAAAGAGTTAAAACAGTCGTATAAACACCGCAGGAGCCAAAAATTGGACTGACGTTTCGGTCAAAGACCTTTGTCAAAGTTTACTTTGATAAAGGTCTTTGACCGAAACGTCCGTCCAATTTTTTGGCTCCTACGGTGTTTATACGAATGTTTTTACTCTTGATATCTATTCACTACACATCGACGCAGAACTTTCATTTAATATTATATATATATATATATATGTATATATATATGTATAGGTGTGTGTGTGTGTGTGCGTGTGTATGTTTGGGTGGGTGTGTGTGTGTATGTGTATGTGTATGTGTGTGTGTAGGTATATACATTCAGTAGGATGTTTTTATTTGTCTGCTCCTTTCTTTCCACATTTATTATGTCTCAAGTACAAACTCCCGACAAGTGATGGGAGAGCCCTATCTTCCTGCTCAAATAGGAGTGGTAGTAATAACTTGATGGACGTAATGTAGCCACAAAATGTCTTGGAAACGCATCACTTTCAATCATTCACAGGTCCTTTAAATGTCATCAGGAGATATTGATAGACACTCTACAAATCAAACATTCATCAAACTTGTCATCGCGTCAGCTGCGTTCTAGTTCTGTCAGAATATCATGGTTTGGTTCCTCATCTTATAGAGAGAGATATCGATACCTTTGATAAACATAGAAATATTATACATTTCATAGATTATTTGCTTTCGAGGAAAGAGAGAGATAGATAGATGGAGAGAAGAAGAAGAAGAAGAAGAAGAAAAAGAAGAAGAAGAAGAAGAAAAAGAGTTTTGCCTAACTGATTCTCTGATGACTGTGGCATGCAGCGTTCTACGTCTGTATGGAAAAAAAAAAAACAAGTTCTTTTCCAGAGAAAGCGTTCCAGTAAAATACCGTTCTGCTCCATTATTGCGCTCTTAAAATCAACCTGTCTTATATGTCCGATGTTACGTTTACATAGTATTCTCATGTGTACATGTCTTCTCTCTCCCCTCCCCTTCCCCCTCCCCCCCCCCCTCTCTCTCTCTCATTCTCATTTTCATTATGTATTTTAATACTCCCAGGGATCCGTCTCTTTCATATCTCTCTTCCTCTCTCCTCCACCCTTCCCCACAATATATCGTCGCAATTCAGTCTAGCATGGCGTGTGGCCTTGAGAGTCTCACAAGTGATGTTGCAGGGAAGAGAGAGAGAGAGAGAAAACAAAAACACGAATACACCTTGTACATAATTGAAGCGAGAGAGATTGTTAAATGATTTTCACTTGAAGGTAATAAAGATGTAATTCTTACACAGTACTGCGCTGGCATCGAGTTTTCGGAGAACCAACATGAACGAATAGCCAGGAGAGGAGCGAATGGAAGAATGTGATTCGGAATTAGTCGAAGGAGATGACAGCATGAAGTGAGGAGAGACTTCAAATGCTCCCGAGTTTACAAGCAAAAGAAAGAATAAAAAGGGTGGTTTAATTCATATCAGCTCTACTCTTACTCTCTACGCTTGACTGTGATATTAATAAGACGGCAATTGAGAAGTGTTATCTGATTTCCCCCTCTTCGATGATGAGACGAACATTCTAATACAATTGAGCGTTGGTGTTGCAACTATTTTGACCAAATAATTCAATATCTAATTATGATGATTATTCCTGCAGAATGCACTTCAAGATCTTTGGCCACCCACATAATTACAGACAAACAAATAAAGAACATTGCGTTCATATTGATTTATCATTGTGGATGCTGTAATGCTGGTATATAATCTAATATCTTCGTGAATATATAAATAAGTTAACACTTTCTCAATAGTTTTTGTTTTCGGAAGTCATAATTCAAAAGGAATTAGTATTTTTTATTTTCTTTTTGAGTAAGAATGTTTCTATACATCTCTAATACGAAAAAAGATATCCGCATTTTCGTTTTCTGTTTTCTTGAATTATTACGGACATAAACAGTGATAGCATTATACTAGTAAGATAATTACTATCGCATAAACTCCTCATTTACATAGCTATCAGACAGGGCAGAAGTAACCCCCCCCCCATATCTAGTCATTCAGTGAGACAATGTATAAGTTTCAGCATTGTATTAGTCAGTATTGGTTTCGCGATAGATGTGATCCTCCGATATCCTCTTCCCTGCTGAGTGATATTATCACAAATGAAATTAATCAAAATGAGCAAACTTCGATCCTACGTTTCGCAAGTGAAGGAATTAGCCAGATTTGATTGTGAGACAAATTGAATGAACAGGTATGACTTATACATAATTCATGGCATGAAATGCGTCTTGGTGATGACTGCTCTGTCAATGAATACGGACACACTAACACACGAACACACACAGACACACAACCAATGAGAGAGGGAGAGAAAGACAGAGAGAGAAAGAAAAAAAAAAGATAGATTCAGACAGAGAGACGAAACAGAAATAGCTACATCGAAAGACATCAATAGATTTATTCCTGATAGGACAGGCCAAAGTGTATGCGGTAAATGTTTATCCTGTCTCCTATATTAACACTCCACCAAATTGACAGCTACACTAGAAGCGACATGCATAATAGTCTTCCGGTCAGTGGTGGAGTAGATGTCACTCTCTGTAAACTAATTTCAAAACGCGGAGGACAGAAATCTATTCTTGAATTGTCAATATCCTTGGATCTTGTATTCTCAATCGGTATACTTGTCACTCACTTAAGCTAAATTAAAGGGAAACATCAGACACTCCATGATCAAACTTAAATAGAATGAGTGGAGATAAAATAATGACAAAAAACAAGCAAAAAAAAAATCCATTGTCAGGTCAGGCTGAGTAAAGAAGGAAATTATAGAATTGCAATGCCACTTGTTTAAGAAGCAGTGACATCGATAATGATTACGGAAATATCCACGAAATGACATAAGGCAGGTTCATCCTCTTGCAACTTTTCGAAACCGTACAAATAGATCTACAAATAATAGTCTAAATTCCGCATCAAATGACCATAACAAACTCACTAACTATTGAAAAGGTTATAGTTACAGACTAATCTTAAATAAAAAAGATATATATATATATATATATATATATATATATATATATGTGTGTGTGTGTGTGTGTGTGTGTGTGTGTGTGTGTTTATATATATATATATATATATATATATATATATATATATATATGAAGAGTTTGTTTGCAAAAACCGATAAGTCCATATTTGCCAAATGGAGATATTTGCGATTAAAGGTCAAGAAAAATAAAGAGAATGATAAGAAAATTTTTGCTTCTTTTGATCATATCTTCAAAAATGTACCTTTATATGTAGTGACCAATATATCACGAAAAAGGTATTATTTTGTACTTTATGCCAGAGGCCGTACTTCAAAATCTTAAAAAATGGACTTATCGGTTTTTGCAAATAAACTCTTCATATATATATATACATATATATATATATATATATATATATATATATATAACCATACATGCAGGATATAATAATTTACCCGAGTCAACAGAAGACAAGTGATGCTGTGACGTCATCACCTGATCTTGTTTGCATACACGAGTGTGACGGATATCATTCTTTGTGAAAATGTTAAAATTCCATCAGTTTTATAATCATTTCTGGTCCAGTCTCATAAAAGATTTTACAGTTCTTTCGTTCTATTCACTCTGACTATAGTTATATCAGCTTGGGCTAAAAAGGTAATATCGATTTAACTCCTGTGTATTTTGACTGCCGAATGGCAAAGAAAACCCCATAGTATTTTACACACTGTCAAGAGTCCAGGGCCTGGCACAGACCCTCATTCATGCCTCTTGTGTTTTCGGTCTTTGGTTTGTTGCTGTTATGTGCGTGGTTTTCTGTTTGTTTGTTTGTTTGTTTTCTTGTTTGTTTATTTTTTTTAAAGAAGTGAGGGTAGATATGGGTTGTGTCCTATAAAGCACCCAATATGTTTGTCCCTTTAACAACACCACCATGGATTACGTTTCAGACAAAATATCTTATGTAGTTTGGGCTTTTTCCTAGTGCATGTAGGTACTTCCCAATAAGCACCAGTATTCACTAACAGAAATAAATCAATAAATACCCCCCTTCTATTTCACATCGTTGAGTACATGTATTATTCACATGGGGTACTTTAACATCTACCGTAGATAAGAGGCCAGTGTGGCACTCATTGATTTAGTGCTTTGTATAGTCTGCGTAGAACTCATTTCAATGATTTTACAGACTCTAAATCACTCTTGCACGTCGGATAGGAAACCTGTATTTCGTGCAGAGCATTGCTACAATTTTTTTATTTCATTGTTTATTTGAAATTGACCTAATCTTACTCTTTCGGGACTAATTTCACTGTATTGCGTGAAGCCATTGATATTTCAGGTAGTGTTGGGATTTCTTCTATCGCTTATAATAAAAAGGCTGTTGGACTATTTGACCCTTCTAGTTTTAAGAATAAGTTTATGATAACAGTGGGATCTTATGCCGCCTTTAAACTAAAAACAACAGCAACAACACTACAACAGTGATCTGGAAGTACTGTTTATACTTCGCCAATTATAGATAAACTTCATTGGTCAGTGAAAACTAAAGCGACATAAAAGAAACTATAACTTTTCAGGGCACTAATCTAGAATCTTAAGGCAGATTTAACGATTCCCAGACTATACTATTTCCTCTTTCGCATTCTCTCGTTCTCTGCCTATGTATATCTCTTTCTTCGTATTCTTTCTCACGAATACTGTCACTCATCTATATACACTGCCTTTGTACATTGTCTATATAAATTGTCTTCATCTGCATACATTTGTCTTTCTGCAGATTTGTGTGCACTGTCTTCCGATGAATTTAGTCAACTTGTTCTTGTTTGTTGGACTGTCATTCTGTATGTGTTGAAGGCCAACTTTTGAGGGTTGTTTCTATATTGTAAAGCCAGCTATCTGTCCATCCATCAATCCATCTTTCTATCCGTCTTTCCTACCACTTTTCTGTCGGGGACATGACATTGCATGTATTTGTTACAAAAGGCATTTGCCTAATTGACATGGCGTGGGGAGAATGCCAATAATGTTCGGGCTTTCTGTCCCGTTGTTTTCCCGTTGTCACGCTTACAAGTTACCCCCTCGCCATTTTGTTCACTATACAGAGATAGATATTGATAAATCCATTTCTGGCTTAAAAGATAAGTGACTGAGCTTACAAAAAGGGTTGAATTAGAGGAATCTGTAGAATGTGTGGCAATGGAATACATTTCGTGACGAATTTTGAGAAGGAGAGGATCCTAGCCAGGTATGGCTGATCACGTAAATGGAGGAAGCACCGCCTGTTTGCTAGCTCGGATTGGTCGGCTCGAGTTCAGGGCGGCGGCGCACGTTCGTATCCGGTGACACACTAGTGTGAAATAAGACCCCCGCTGATTGGGGGGTCGAAGTACCGACCTACGCGGTATAATTCACTCGCAAAGGTAATGCACGGGTAATTGCAGCGGTGTCAGGAGGGATAACGTTGTCTCAGCCGCCCGTCCCCCCGTGGCTTCGGCCCTTAATCACTCTAATTTGTGGCTCATTCTAGCAGAAAAGCTGTATCAATTGTTGGCAATACTGGTCTCATTAAGGTCAAGCCGATCGTGCCAGATTTTAGCCAGAAACCATTTTGTAGTAAGTAATCCAGACTTAAAGGCAGTGTTTGTGGTTTTTGTGCACCCTTTTTGGCATCTTTATAGATGCTTCGAGCACACTCCAGTATAACTCCTTTGTGCAAAACTGTGATCTACTTTACGTTCTCATCTAACCAGGATCAGAATCGGCAGTAATTTTTGTTTGTGTTTGATGTTTACAAAGAAAATGCTGCAAGATAACGAATTCATTTATGGATAATCAATGTTTGATGATATTTGATGAAAATGAAGTTGCCATCTCGGCCAGAAAAAGAAAAGAAAGAAAATTGCATTTGGCAAAATACATTAACAGCAAGCATGCAATATTTGATTTAAATCCATTTTCTGATTGCAATGTTCTAATTTCCCCAAGCAGATAGAACTTTGTAATCTCCATGGAGACACTTTTTTCGTCTCAGTTCTTCGGAAATAGAACTATTTTGAGGACTGAGTGATGTCCTTTGCAAATCATCCTTTCAGTGAAACTTGTTTACTGATTCGAGGAGACTCAGTTACTAGTTGTCTCTCTATAGAGGCAGCTTTTTTGTTACCAAATTCATGCCCCACCCTCCTACGGCATTTTGTGAATAGGGTGCATTCAATTATACTCCGTATGGAAAGTGGAACACATTTTGAAATATTGAAATCTTGTTTGGAAGTATCTGTAGTCTTCTTTAGACATTACGAGCCTCTCCCCATTGGGTGTCTTGTTCAGAGAGTCGATTAGTTTCTGGCCTGTGGCATCAAAGTGTGATGATGTTCCATTTTACATTTAGAAATAGAGAAACAAGTAAGTATTCTGATTGATAAACGTTTATGTACCAATGTATGTATTACACATGATATGGATATAACTGTACGATCATTTTTTTTTTCAATGAATCCACTAACAGACTAGGTTGAGAGTGAGAAGGGCGTTAAGTTGTCTCGAACACTATGGGTTTAGTGCCAACTTAACGCCCTTCACATTCTCACGCGACGTAATGATTTGAACGGAACATGTCTGGGATTTAAAAAAAAAATGATTATAATGATTATACCTGTATAAAAACAAAAAGCAAAAATGCCACGATACACAGCAACGGTTGGTACATTTTAAGCAAGTGGAAAATAATCTAGTGTATAGAAGAAACTCGTGTGCATAATGACGTCACTCAGACGACTGACCTCACTACACAGCACTCACAATTTTTTTCTTCAAGGGGCGTGGCTTGGTGATTAGTGGATTATTGGCTGTAAATCGAATGATAGACGTGATTGAATAAAGTGACCTTGCTGGGAAAGATAGACCACTTTGAACTTAAAGGATATGCTCGTGCATCGAAAAGCATACATACTTGTTGCTGGTACAGAGGGAAAAAGTCGGATGCACTCTGATACTATGTTTGTGTGTGTGTTTGCTTGTTTGTGAATGTGTGTATGTGTGTGTACGTGTGTGTGCATGTGTATGTGTAGGCGTGTGTTTGAATGTGTGTTTGTGCATTCACAAGTAGAATATATTTTATCTTTGTACGAAAGGGAATCGAAAGATTACGTGGAAAGATAATGCATAAGGAAAAGAGAACATGTTTCGAACATGTTTATGTGTGCAAGCGTGCTATGTATGCAACTTTAATTAGCTTGTTTTCTACGAGATTTTGAAGTCCTCTTTGATAGACTTTAAACGGAACTCCTCAGATTCCCGAAAGCAATTATGGTTCAATGTGAGGAAAGTGAAGCCAAAAAGTGTATCTAACTTCTAGAAGATTAGACTAAACCTCGCGTACACTGCAGTACTCGAGGACCTCATAATACAAGACACGATTCTGTGTTTGACTAAACAGTGAAGGCATGCTTCGTGACTGCTTCGTTAAACATGACTCGAATCTTCCAAACTTACACTCAGATGTTATCGCCCACTAATAATGATAATGTATGCCAATGTCTCATTTATTACATAGATTAGTACTGCTACTACATACTACTACTACTACTACTATACTACTACTACTACTACTACTACTACTACTACTACTACTACTACTACTTACTACTACTACTTACTACTACTACTACTACTACTACTACTACTACTTACTACTACTTACTACTACTACTACTACTACTACTACTACTACTATACTACTACTACTACTACTACTACTACTACTACTACTACTACTACTACTTACTACTACTACTACTACTACTACTACTACTACTATTAGTAGTACTACCACTTCTACTACTACTACTACTACTACTACCACTACTGTACTACTACTTGTATACTACTACTATCTACTATATACTGCTACTATCTACTTTATACTGCTACTATGACTACAACTACTGCGCATCAAAGATCGAATGCACAATAGCTTGCAAAAATTCCACTGTCCTTTTTAATTAATTTTGATGTTTTAATAGGCAGCTCTACTCCAGCAACGTCCGGTCCCCAGTGCAACCCTGGGTGGGGATCGACATTTTGCGTCCAACATCTTGTCCGAGATATTCACACCATACAGGGTTTGTACTTAGTATGTCTTGTTCAAGAGCCCAAATCCACTGTACAGTGCCCGAATGTAAAGATTAATGTGACTGCGAGGAAGTCGATTTCGTTAGAGTTGCTAAACATGTTACGCAACTGGATCCTTAATCGCTACACCGTGCATATTGCTGCCAGGAGTGTCTCAGTCAAAAAAAAAAAAAAAAATCTATATGTATATACATATATATATATATATATATATATATATATATATATATATATACATATATATACACACATTTATATACATTTATACAATTCATATCATATTTTCCATGCCTTAGCATTAATCTTTGAAAAATGCAAATCAGAAAATACCGCAAGGCAGTGAAGACCACTGTCTGCGAGCACTTCGCGGCTGATGAGGCTCGAATTGATTTGCTCCCACCAAAGCGTCATTTTGCTCAACACTTGGTTTGGCACTTGAGTGATTCTCAAACTATTTCGCACATTAGCTGTTGCTAAGCAGCAGGCGATATGTCTATTCAAATACGACTAACACTTGCAGACCACATCAGCGCTTTATTCGTCGAATATAAGATAAAAAGAGGGCGAACGTTCAAGGACGTATGCATGGATTCGCCCGAAGCACAGCGATTGTGAATAAGACAGTGTATGTCGCTTAAAAGCATGAGCAGAAAAATAGATCACAAGGTCACTATAAAAAGAAAATGTAGTTAAGGCTTTCTGCATCTCAAATCAATGACATCTCTTTCGCTCCCTTCACCATAGAGAGATCGCACAATCAAATTCGTTCGCTATCTCCTTTTCTTTAACTGAGAGCGGGCGGCTAAAGAGAATACAATAGCGGAGTGTGCAGGCCTGTGGAATAAAAAGCAGCATGTTATAAATGCCATGGCCTTGTGATACCAGGCTGAATAGTCACCTTAGAGACTTTGACTGTTTCTAATCATCAACTACGAAGACTTGGCGCGAAGACACATCAGACTTACTGTTTGTCATGATGGACATGTTTGTCACGGTGTCAGCATGACATTCTTTCTAGCAAACTTTTGTATTGGGAGTGTAATGGAGCGTAACCATGGTGACCCACAAAACACAGAAGAAAAGGTCAGAACGCTAGTCACAAATAAAGGCATTCGAATATGTTTTCTCTGCTGGAATGGTACCTTGTTTTCTGAATGTTCTTGATTTGTACGTGTTTTTTCCCGACTCTTCCATATCACACTCCATGAGAAAAGATGAAATGAAACACTTTAATCTTTTATTTCGTGCAATAAAAAAGTTCGCTCGTTGAAGATTATCACGACTTATACTACAAAAAAAGAGATAATCTGCATTCAATTTTCATTTCGCCTCACAGCGACTTTTAAATGCTGTTGGCTATTTTGCTGTATCTATAAAAATTGTGATCTTCTTTTATGTTATTTGCACACATTTTAAAAACAAAGTTTTCGTAACGGTATGGAGTAATGCTGTTACTGTGGTTTCGATCACTACATGGAAATCTTTTGCAAGCACTATATCGCGATAAAGTAAAAAAGAAAACCACATAATTACATACTATCACCCTAAAAAAAGGCATTTACTTTTCTGGAGGCTTTGCGCCCGACTTGATGACTAAAAGTTGTATTGTCAAATTCGCAAAAGGAACTCACCAAAGACTTAACATCATTTTGAAATTCTCAACCATTTTGTTGTACTATCAGATTGCATTTGATTCTTGTTGTATGTCATCAGTTTATGCGAGAGTGGAGATTAAACAATAGACTGTCAACATCTGATCAATGAAGGGGATCTCGAAAATACCCAATATCCATGGTATGAAACATTCAAGTTTAACAGGCTCATTTCAGGCTCGAGACATTGCTCTAGTGACATTCAAAGTGAAAGATATCAGAAGTAGTAAGCAGTATTTTTTTTTTTACGATATACCACAGATTCATGGTGCGTGGCTATAGCATCACTTATTCAATATAGTATAATAGAGCATAGAGCAAGTTTTATGCCTCACGTACAACTTTTCGCTTTATCTATTCCGAACTTCCCTAAAACGCTCGAACTAACGAAAGTAAAACCTTTTAGCGTGCAAAACGTTTAAACAGCGAATAGTTAACCGTACACATAACGTATTGATTACCACGTTGTGACTTGCTCAAAAACTGTGTACATGTCAAATAATTTGGTGGCCCCAGCTACCTCTGCAAACCAAAAAATGGCAGCAACCAAGCAAAACGTATTATCTTTGGTCACGTTTTGGCCTCCAAAGCGCAACATGTCAATGGACACCATAACAATCATGATACGGCAGATAATTTATGCAGAGCCCATCGTCTCGCATGCCATACTTTCAAACATGAACATAATTATATTCTTTACCATTACGAAAAAACCCAAACATTAGAACACTTAATATCTCCCAAGCTACCATGTCCCTATATTGACCTCTGTAGTACGCGCGGTAGCCTTGGTAGCACGTGCGAAGGACACGAAAATGTAATCATGTACTGCATTACAGACACACAAACACATGAATGCACACACAGAGACATACACGAAATGATATGACTCCACTTCTTGTCAAATTACATTGCCTTCTCAATAATGAACGAATTCAACATAATAATTATTTATGTCTTCGGCACGAACATGATCATGTCGAACTAGGAAGCAAGGCTCTTGTCTCATTAACAATATTTTCTATGCGGACCGTTCATGAGCTCCAGTTCGAGATTCCTCACCACGTACAGACGTTTTTGAAAATTTCATGCCGAACTAAAATCTGTGATACCTCATTTTCTGCCTTCGATCCCGAACATTGGAACACTCTTAAAAAATGATTGCATAATCGCATTGCATTTAACAAGTTAAAACATGAAAAAACAGTCAAAAACAATTCTTTCGGCCATAATATCGAAGATACTTTTGTTTTAAAACTGTTATTCTTTGATGAATAACTGTGCAGCATTTGAAGTTGTTTTGTTCTGTGTAGACGCAAAGCAGTGGCGGAATTTATTTGAGGTGTTTCGAAACTTATTGCAGAAGCGCAGTATGAACAGCAACAGCGAGCTTTAGATCTGCGACGCTGATTGAGTATTTATGACGCGCCTCCTCCTCTCTCTTTGGACAATGGCAACAGCTGTCTCGCGCATGTGCAGAACAACATTTTCTTTCTCTTTTTTTTTTCTTATTTGCCTCATAGCAGCTCCGTAGGATTAACGTCGCAGATCTAGACTAAAGCACGGTATCAGCGAGTTTATACATCTGCGACGCGAACGCTAATGCTGTTCTGCACATGCGCGAGGCAGCTGTTTCCATTGTTCAGCCAGGGAAGCTGCGTCGTCTTATCGTTCGCGTCGCAGATTTAAAGCTCGCTATTGCGAAGCAGCATCGGGTACCTGTACAATTATAAGCTTTCAATGGTCACACGAAAACACAAATGGGCAAGTAATGGCTGAGGAAGGGATTAGTCCAAGAAAATTTTGAATCAGGCTTTCAGCGTAGGAGAAAAAAGATTCACTTCCTATGTTTCAAGATTCTAAACGTATTTGTCCTGTGGGTGTGATCACGGGCGTTACCATGACAAGCAACAGCAATACTTCATATCAGACGCTGTTAAAGTGTCAATTTATGGAAATTATCGGCTGGCATAGACGTTGGCGTAAAAGCTTGGTTGCCATTTATGCAGGATTGCCGTTGCTTGAAGGCCATTTGTGATAAGAGACGATATCAATTATGAATTGTAAAAAGCCCAAGGTGTAGGCACCTGTGAATCTGTCAAAGCATAATCCGAGGTCGTTACGCTTGTTGCAGGACGCTGTTATCACCTTAAAAAAAAGGAATGATTTGCGACAAGGAAATCAATTTCATGACAACATGTAAACTGCGTTTTGTTGAAACTTTGGCATGGGAAGCTTTTAAAAAAGAGCTTTAAAAAGGAACTCGCCCCTCCATGGTTAAACAAATTCAGACTTCCTTAATAGTTGAACAATTCTGGAAATATACTTTTCTTCAAGCTTCGCAAATTATAACCCGAAAAATTGTAAACGCTTTCTCAATGTTTACCCAAGGAGCCAAAATCAACGAACCAAATTACAAATCTTTTCAACGAACTAATGAATGATCATTTGGGACCAAGCAACCAGTCTTCCAGCTCTTCTGATCCTTTCAAGTACACTTCAAAACTTAAAAGCAAGTGGGCATGAAACACGGGCAAGTCTCGCGTAATCTTTTAGTCTGTCAGGAACAGCCTATACACAACGGCACGCATTTTGACTGAACAAATACCGAAAGTGGCCTCTCCTTGCAGCTATACTGGAGTAACATATTCAAAATATTGAATGATAACCATGGACCTAATAACATGGACTATTCACGGCAGTCTTTCTTTGATGTAATGATCGTCACCGACATATGATTATGCGCATCTTAACGAGTACATTCAGGTGTCTTGACAGTAAAAATTGTGTAATCTTGTATCGTCACTATAAAAGAATCGTTTCCCTCATTTTAGTCTTGTTTCGAGGATTTCGCTGATGTGCCTTTTTCAGACGGAAAAGTCTTTGAATAAATACAAATGATGAGGAGCGGCAAAACCTGAGATCATGACAAATTTTGTGTCAAAAAAATAAAAATGGGCAATTGCTGATTCGCACATTTTATATAGTTTTAGATTTCTCGAATCTCCGTCTTGCCTCCGTCTTGCCATTTCGCCTCTTCTTCCGGCTTGCTGGCGGTGACGATCATGGGATCAAAGCAGTGAAGCATGCTAAAAATATCTTTGTGGGGCTTTTGAGATGTACAGGTGCATGAATTAATTAACGATACGATGAATGTCCTTGTATATTAGGTCCATGATGATACCAACAACAGGAACTGCTGAATTGAATGTGACGTTGATCATTCCTCGAGGTGAATCGATAAATTCCATAAAAACAGAAAAATCGATCGAAACTACAATATGTAATGTTAGTAGCAGATTGGTCTATCTTAACATTACTTGTTGTTGTTACTTAAAGAACAGGTGTTAGACAGCTGACCTTACATTGCGGCAAACATTCCACGGTGTCCGCGGTGAATATGCGACGGGGGGAGTCTATTTCGGGGATGGTCCCCACACGCAGAATCCCAGACACGCGACCAATGTTGTATCTTGATCTTCACCGACATGTGCCGATTCCCGTTTTGGATGTCTCGGTCAGAATGTTCATCTATTTATTAGGGTTTACCTGCACATCACCCAGTGGGGGACAATGTTGTCAGGGAGACTGCATTTGCTGAGGTACGATGGATCAATTCATGAAGTTTATCGCAGTCCTGGATTCTGTTTCGTTTCATCATCGCCATTCTTGCAGAATGTAAAGATCGAAAAGGGAAAGCGAATAGTCTACTAATGGAAGACAGTCATAAATACATAACGAAAAAGGATCCTCTTGGAGTAGGCTGCATCAGTAACTGATGCATTATGAGAAGACAAGATCATTGCTACTCACAAATTTGTACTACACACACCCAATGATTGTTTTATCTAAAAATGAATGTTTATCTGTGAAACATATAAAGTTTCTAATGTTGCCTTGTTTAAAAAAAAATTCTGTCACGTGCATATTTTTACTTTGTGTATATTATATTGCTTTCTTGCTTTCTCTATTTATTTTGATAATGAATTTACTTGAAGACATTTTAAAAAATGCATTCCTCTTGTTTTTGCATCAAATTCTTCACCATTATACCACCATCCTATATGTTTCAGTTATTCAATTTGTGAAGCAGACCAAATGTCTCATTGCGATATGTGGAGTGGTTTTTGTTGAGATGGCAGACGGAACTGTCCTTATCACTGGCACAAAATCCTCACGTGATCCTCCCGTTAGATAGCCACGCCTCTCCCGCCTCCAACCCATCCCAGGCCACTACATCCACGATATGCATAAACCCACCCACGTACATAGTGCTGCTATACAGATAACAGACAAATAAGCAACAAATATGCTTATACAGTATTTTAAATGTTTTCTTACATGGACCCAGCGCAGTAACACATCGAACATTTCTCGTCGACATAATACCGCAGGAATACACCTCTAGTTATTTTTGTTTTATGTGATTTCTTCGATTTTTTTTTTCCTTTAGCGATACACGAAGAAAAATAACGGCCTAATCGTGTTTTGAAAGCACTCTCAAGATGACAAGATATGCGGGTCTCTCATTCATTTCGAAATTTTGTCATGATCGGTCTGTAATGTTCTCGATTCCCCACCCAAGGCGATTCAATGAAAGGGTTTGCTTCGTGTCAGCTTCACGCACTACTCTCCGTCCTATCTCTTTTATCTGACGAATCGGTCGATTGCGAGATGTTTCCACGGAAACGCAATTAAGGATAATTCGGAAAAACAATAAAACAACGAACGTGCCTGGTTGTTTGGTACGGCAGCGCCGCTGGCTATGACCCGCTACTCAAGGCGATATTGATCTACCCCATAACTTTCCCCGACTTTAAGCATTGTTTTGTTTATGTGAACTTCGGACATAAAAGGCTATACCTAGAGGGGTTTCAGATGACAAAAAATTCTCGTTCATAATCTCGTTTCTGAAATTTGTTTCTATAGTCATACATGAGTAGCAAGCCCTTGAGACACTTTAAAATGAGTAGGACCTATCATCTCCGACCTCGAACTACAAAGGATATCCCAAACAAGTGAGGTGTTAATAGTTTCCATGGCTAGGTGCCGATCAAGCATCCACCTGTTGGGATTTAACCTAAACGGCAAATTATGTATGTATTATGCTGCATCAAGGCGGAAATGATAATACTGCCAAGCTCAGCTCACCAGTCGAGTCGGAGAGGTCACGCTGTTCAGACTTTACACCCGGGATCGAACAGAACTCGATTTGAAAACACACTTCCGGACTACGTTTGGCCGAACGTGACTTTAGAAATGTGCTCCGGAGGAACGTGATTCCATTTAGCTCTCAAGTTTCCAAAGTAACTCGATTAGCATGGAACGTGTTTCTAAACACGTTTACATACGGATTCTTATGTAAGTCTGAACCCTCTCCAAGAGTCGATTTGTACCCAGGCACTCATTTTCATCACGATCATCTCTAGAACTAGGAAGTAATGCATGTGATACACATTGCAAATCGCATGTTCTGCAGATGAGAAGAGGTGTTTTATGCACTGTTTGTCTAGATTTGCAAAGCACAGTTCTTTTTCACAAGCAGACACATACATTCTATCATTAGAGTATAACCCTAATTGGAATCTATAGCACCCTTTACAAAAAAAAAAAATGCTCTTGTTACCGACTTGTCTTGATTTTTCGTTGCCCTAACTTTCTTCATTCTGAACGCAATTCTCACTTCTTTTATCGAATTAGTAGGAACTCAAATCATTACACAGACTTCTATAAGAGATTAGTATAATACGATGAAAACAAAGTTGCTCGAAACATATAAACCCTTGATTAGTCAAAGTTTATACATCACCTATTTTGGAAATCAAAGACATTAGTAGTGGCAGTTTAGCTATTCAGGAAAAGATAATTTATTGAATATCTGATAATTAGGTGAATCACTGTACTAAACTAAACTAAGCATAAATTCCGTAATACTTCTGCCTATACAGTGTGTAATAGCTTTTTGTTTGTTTTGACATACTGCATACCAAATCAAGCCATAAAAAGTGTTTGAAACACCCCTTTCTTCAAGATATTGTTTTTATATTTTAGGTCGTGCAGATAAAAAAAAAAAATCATAATTCAAGTTTAAACAGAGGTAAATGGAAACACGCCTCCAGGCCTCAAGTGGATATAAAGTATACTGGTATACGCGTTTGTTGCTCTGGGGTCCATGTTCCGTTAATGGATGTGTTCATTAAAAAAAAGGAATTCTGTTAGATTAGGCCTGTTCGAAATGAGTAATCGGGTACTATACACTTTATAAACTGATTCTTTTCAGATTGTTTTATTCTGACGAAACTTGTTTGCACATTGCCATATTTGATTTAATTTTGTTACTGTGCTTGATTACTTTAAGCAAAAAAAAAAAAGAACAAAAAAAGAAACAATAGCAAACTTTCGGAATATTTTTTTTTCAAAGAATGCTCTTCCTCATGCAAACACTGCTTACTCTGCTACATTCTTGACAGTCGCCAAAGTCAACATATTTATTCACACTAAGTGAAATATATTCAAACATACGGAAATTGTCGGCAAATTTGGTGAATCGAATGCACGGTAAAACGGACGTCCACGTAGACAAGCAGATACATTGTAAATGTGGGTGTGTTCAAAGGCAGTCTATTGAGCCAAGCTGTTTCCAGGAATTAATCCTCATTTTCATAAGATCAGTGTTAAACATAATTTGATACCTTTGTAATACTAATTTAGAGAATTTCACAGATAAGTTTGCCAGGAGAACGTTTCACAACTGCTGAAGAATCATTCGGATTACACACTTCTTCTGCATGTTCATATAATAATTATACAGTTCGACCTCGATTATCCAGCTTCATTTTTATCCGGACGCGTTCACGTAGTGAAGGACTTTTTTTTTTCATCCAAAATTGAGAAAAACGGTGACTTTCATGGATCTATTTCACTAATTTCAAAAGATGTGCATGATAGGTTTCTCAATATCTAATGAGGTAAAACATGTATGATTTTCACATAAAGATATACTTTATTTTTGTGAAGAAGGGACTACAATTTTGCGCGGGCTAGCTTAGATTACACCACCGTAGCGGGGTAAGCTACCTGCCTAGCTGCCAGTGCACTGGGACGGCAGCTTGGACGGCAGCTATATACATTAACATTGTTCATTCATTCATTTCATTTCATTTATTTCATTCCTTCTTTCTTTTTCGTCAAACATAACACGAAATGAATCATAAGATATAACATAGGCATGTATTCGACTTTACATGGTAGATAATGGTTAACAAATACGAAATTATACATGCATACCGGCAAAATACAAAGTTATGTTTGGAGGAAAACAAAAAGAAAGTGTCTCCCATATCCGGCCAATTCGCTTATCCGGATGAGCGCCGGTCCCGACATGGCCGGATAATCGATGTCGAACTGTACCTATCTTCGTCTTCATGTCAAGACACGGTACCAAGTAATAATCATTCTTTCGACTATACAAAATCAATTCAGCAGAAATCTGAACGCTAAAACTGAAATGATAAACTCATTATTCAAATTATGCTGACGCTTGTATTCAAGAATGTAATGTTGAATCAAAATGAAAATTTCATCAAATCAATCTGATGACGTCAATTATAAACACACACTCTAAAAATGAAATGGTAAATAAACATTTTTAAGGTTGTCACTCCCCCAACCTTTTTCTAAATGTTAGATTTAACACTAAAAAATGTAAGATTTATCATTTCTGAAATAGCAGTTCAACATTTTGGGTGTTTAATATTTTCAGTGTTAAACCCAATGCAAGGTTGGAGTAGTGACAACATTCTAAATGTTGAATTACCATCTCATTTTTTAGAGTGCGCTAACCTTCTACCGCACCCACTTCACATCACCTAACGCAGTTTTCCGGCACTGACCCAGAAAATGGGATAGAAATTTAAGTTTTAGTTATGAAAGATAGGGTAGGGACAGAGCATTTTTTCCTGGGAAAGAATTATTTTGATATAACCATATGAGAATGGAATTAGATATTGGTAATCGAAAATTACAGTTAAAATCTGCACAGATGAATTCCTGTTATCTACACATTATGTGAATGTAACCCTCCCTTGGTATAAAACTCAACTGTGCTCCGAGCTGTGTAACAAACAAACTAAATTATTTTGCTCCTCTTTTCACTGTTTATGAATAATTTGAAAGTTTATAGTTCAAAATATGTGAGACTGTAACCTTGGCTACTTTGCTTTGCCAAAATGAATGAGAAAATTGGATGCAGGCATGGATACCATTCTAGATTTCAACATCATCATACTATAATTCGAGCAACGTTTGTCTGTCTGTCTGTCTGTCTGTCTGTTTGTTCCTCTACTCCTCCACGGTCCTTGGTCCGATCTCCATCAAACTTAGTGGATGGATGCAGGTTGACCGCGAAATTGCCCTTGAGGGGTTCATTTTTGATAAGGTCAAGGTCAAAGGTGAAATAACTTCTAATCTTCGTCAGCTGCAATCAGACACCCGATAGAGGGTGCTATGTAGGCCTGCTTATATGGGGATTCCCCCAGAAATATAATCAGACACCCGATAGAGGGTGCTATGTAGGCCTACTTATATGGGGATTCCCAGGTGTACGCCTACTGAATAAGTAGGCGTACACCTGGGAATGCTTCAAGCAAGTTCATCATCATGGGTCATCATAGGTGATTTGTATTTAATAGTTCAATCCAATTAAATTAAATTCAATTTTATTAAAAAACCGAATATAAATAACAAGATAAGCAAGTTTGGCGAAGATCGGACCAAGGAGTAGCGGAAAACAGTTATTTGACCTCCGTAGACCCATGGAGGATTTCTGGCACTCCACGAGTACATTGACTAGTAGACTACAATTTGATACATTCTATGATAATCTGCTACCTGGCAACGCTAGGACAAGACATTATAATAGCATGACTCTCTGGAAGAGCAGTGGTACAGCACTGGAGAGGCTATACCCTGGCTAAAGAAAACAATGTATTATCGATTAGTTTTATGTTTACTTCTGTTGTTGCAGTTTTTACAGCTTTATAGGTATAGGACGCACTTCAGGTCACATGTTATTGAAGTTGAGGAAAGGCTGTAGCAGCTAACAAGTATATCTGCTTTGGGTGACTTGTCGAAGGGCAACAACCCGACATTAAAGTGTGTGTGCAATGTAGCCAAAAAAGGGAAGGGACAGAGTGTAGTGACTCGTTGGGGTGGAACTATAGATAAACGTCCGCGAAGGACGTCCTCTTACACATGGATTACGCTTATGTAGACACGATGAATAATCTAGCAAGGGGACACACTTTAGTTGAAGGACGTCTTCTTCTTTAACGCTAAGCTTCCAAGCAACAAAAGGGTCCTCCTTCTATACTTGATGACATCACTCTAATATGAGCAAGGCTTCAAGCAAGACTAGAAGAGGAGATGGCTTTACTTTGATGGTCCAGCAATTTATCGGTCACTGCCATCTTTGAATATTTATCGTCAACCATCTGCGTGCCCACCCCTTCCGGTTTTCCTTCTATTTCGTATTCGTTTTAGCAACCATATTTTTATGACAATTTTTGTGTGTTTGCGTGACTCCTGTGTGTGTCGTAATCTATAGCTCCTTTGAGAAAAACACATCTCGTTCATTTTTCAAAGCGTCTATTTTCAGTGTGTATAGCCAAGGATAGCCGCTGTGGTTGAGGGAATTAAATGTTCATTACTTGAATATAATGAGAGTGGAGAGAGCAAGAGCTTTAACACTGTCCATTAATTAGGGTGGGTGCACAAAAATAGCCCAACTTTCCATGGTCATGTCATCATTCATAATCATTTTCAGACTGAAGCAAGCCAAACAGTGTATTGCTGTCTTGTTCCTCACTATGAAAAAAAAAAATCGTAATACTTGGACAACTAAAGCTGGCGTTTTTCCAAGGGGAAAAGGACAGCCGGTATGGGATTGATCACGTGATCACGTGTTACCCATCTAGCATCTTCTTTCAGCATGTGTTCAGCAATGTGCACCCCATTAAAAAACAATGATAATAAACTAGAGTTTTTGATATCTAACAGCAGTTTGCGAAGGTCAAATTGAAAAAAAAAAAAACAGATGCCTAAGTTCAGATTTATTTTCTGAGATTGTCCTGCAGAGTACAGATGTCGCTTGTCCGCCAGAAACCAAACGAAAAGACAAAACAATACGAAACGAAAGAAAAGGAAAAATCGTTCCCACTACTGCATCCGGTGGCGTCTACAACGTAAACCATTTGGTTCTCATCTTACTTGTGACTCGTATTTGGTCATTTGGATTGGGATTTTTTTTTTTTTCGCTCATCGGCCACATGCATTAGGCGCGATGTACAAATCGATATAGAATATGGCCAAGCGTAAAAGTGCGAGAAGATTAACGAATTAGGTCGCATGCTGAAGAAGAGCCAGGGATAAATATAATCTTTCTGGACGGAAGAGCTCGCCTACCGCAGAGTCACGCTATGTTAGGAAATGATTCAGTAGAGTCGAGCTGCTTTCAGAGGATATTGTGGGGGAAGATTGGAATGGCGTTACCCCAACCTCATCTTCTCCAATTCATTAATATTATTCGGAAGGGAATTTTTGGGAATATTCGTCCAAAATTTGTGATTGTCGACTAAGTGCGTAGAAGATGTCTGGGTTTGGCAGTATTTCCACAATATAGGAAGTTCAGAAAAACAGAAGGGTCAAGGCAGGAAGAAAAAAAAACACTGATTGACTTATCTAAGCTGCCTTTGAGAGATTTCTGAAGAATATATTATATCTGTTCTCTGAAGGCAACACTCCTCTATCTTATTGTGACTATCACGTCTTCTTAAACTGCACGAAATACCTTGTTCTATCGTGAAACACCTTAAAATAATCTGAGCAACAAGAAACGAAGGTCTGTTTCCACCTTTTGAAATCTGATTTCTTGTTAACTCAATTCCTTGTTACTCCCCCCTTAATTCTCCTTACTGAAAAGCCTCGAGCAATAGTTATTTGACCAGAAGAAAAAATATTATGAAAACACCTTCAGCTTATAAAGCACGATTGCCGTATTTTGAATATCACTGATAAATTAGATTAGATTTAATTAATAAGGACTTTATCAATTGTAGATACATCCATAATTGTGTGTGTTTGAAACGTTACAAGTACCAATGCTAGCAGACTAAACGCCTACCTGATGAATGCCACACATTGCTACTATGCACAGGGAGCGCGTCTCCGTGGTTACATGCAAAGGTGATTTCTGGTAAAAGTGAAGAATAGGTCACGTGATGTTCTGAAAGAGAGAACAGACGCCATTTTGACTCCGAGGAGCATGGCGTCAGGTCCTCGCAGTCCAGCCCCAGAATTACTCAACCTCGAAGGTTTGAAGGGGGCTCGCGTCACGGGACCGTCTCCAAGAGATTCCAATTACGGGTCGGTTAAAAGACTCTCTATTCTCGTCGAACTACATCACAATTGGCAGCTCCAGAAATTGACCCAATTCGAATTATCTGGCAAAGCCAAAGTCTTACCCAGCCGCCTCAACTATTGCAAATGAACTCCGATTTTATTTCAGTTCGTTATTCGACTAAAACGAGTTCAATTGCCCTCTCGCCGAAAGACTGACGGTGAGTGCTAAAAGCAAATTAGCACAAAACAAATAAAGGAATCCGATTTCTAAATCGCTGACTGATTATACTTAGCCTCAATTTCAATTAATAGTGAGACATTAAAATAACAATATCTTTGGCAACTATCAGATCAAACTACATTCTTGACATTCATGTTATCATCTTCATAACTTGTTATTCTCTGTCTTTTGTATTTGTTAAACGTTACGGAACATAAATGTTAGAAACAATCATCATAAAACTTGATTCTTTTCGAAATACCAGACTAGAATCACACAAGTAATACTTTGAAGTTGCACTCATCAGAGATATGTCAGATTCGTCTAATATCTATTTCCTTTTAGAACATTTGTGTAGATAGATTTGTAAACTGAATGATCGATGAATTCCATGAATTTGAATAAATGTCTGGTGAACTTTTCCAACAAGGATTTGGGGGAAACTTGTTAGTACTCATATCTGTTAAAAAATAAATAAATAAATAAATAAATACGCGGCAAAAGAGGAGACTTGTTGAAACTCCGTCTAAGCCAAGAAAGCAACTTGTTAAGATTCGCGTAGGAGGTGTTTTTTTTTTTTTACGGAACTAGAAAACAAGAACGAGATTCTGTAGAAACTTACTTTTGCATCCTCGTGTAAAAGGCCAATTGACCGATTCGGGTTCGTTGAGGGCAGCAGACATTTTACGGCACAGGGCGCAGCCATAGTGGGTGTATCAGCCGACCCCCCCCCCCCCCCCCCCCCTGCTCTCCCCCACCCCCGGGCAACATGTTTACACGCACTTGTAACAAAGGTTCGCGCACTAAGCAAGCATTCGCGCAATCAGTACGAGACGCCTATTGGCTAAAGCAGTTTTTCATTCTGCGCGCGTGCTAGTGTAGGGAGAGGAGTGGGGGAGTGCGGAGGGGGGGGGGGGGGTCGGCTGATACACCCATTATCGCTGCGCCCATGCCAAAAATACACATAGCGCGTCACAGAATCGGTCAATACAAATTTGTAGGCGACTTGTTAAAACTTACATCCAACAAGTTTCTTTCTCTTCCTTTACAATGCACTTGGGTTCGCTTTACATTCGTCTGGTCCCTAGCGAGCCTTCTAGAAAAGTTTCAAGAAGGCGAATTCTCTCCGCACGTACAAGAGCTCACACCTAATAATTCTTTATATAGACACACGTTTTAGGATAACAACTCAGAAAATTCTACGAAATTTACAAAAGATGAAAAATCCTTCGTGGTTCAGATCTTGACAGTACACTTGCTTCATTTCAGTCCTGGAATTTGTCGGGGGTTTCTGATGACATACTGCTCAGAAGTACATAAGATTGCAGTATCATCACTTAAATATTCCACGTGTTGTCGAAATCCACACTGAAACAAATGATTATTGTATATAGTACGGAGCTATAAGTTTAAAGATCAAGAGATAATATTAGCTCGTTGCATTTTTCTGGTGCAGCTTGATCTCTCATTACATGGTACGGCAAAGCGATGGGGCTCTGGCTGGTCCATTTTATTTACCAGTGTGATGACTTGAGCTAAGACTTTCGTCCACTGTGTATCTGACTTCATTGGAGTACAAAGTGTATGTCATAGTCATTATTATATCACCATGGAAACTGGTTCTAAACAACCTCACCTGGCCCAATTGTTTATGGGCGCACCTGGTTCCAAATAACGCTAAAACAAAGACTGTAACATTATCACGTCAGTACTATACGTTGAAAGCAGTTTGATGATTACGCCACAAAGCGACAATGCTTTCACGTATTCAAAGTCATTCCTTATCATACCATGGAACTACTGTTTAGCTCCAAGGTCACATCAGGAGTAGAGTATGATATTTAGAGCACTATGCCTGGTAATGTCTCGAAGTTAATTTGGGCCGCGTTGGACTACTAGTGGCACGATGTCGCACTTTAAAGGAACTTTTTTTTTTGGTCCTCCCCACGCTCATCAGACAACGACGGTTTGTTGACATTGAACGAGTGGAGGAGATTGCAGAAGAGCTGTCTGTAGGGCTTGAGTTAGTGATACAGCGTGATTAAGGACGGAGTGTGAATCAAAGCGTTACTCGGGTAGGAAACCCATCATTGCACAAGATGCAGTGATCTACCGTGAGGAATACATTAAGTGGCCAACAAGGACCGACTCCTAACCCTAAAGTCCTCGCAGAAACTAATCAAATAGAGAGATGACTGTAAGGCAAATGAAAGTGTATTGATCTAATTAGTAATGTTTTGATGCCTGCAACGGTCCAACGGTAATTCTCATCGCACCGATGCGATAGAGCATACGCGATCCTTCCAACAACGCATACTACAAGACATCTCGGGGAGACGTTGAAGTTAATGTAGTATAGTCGATATAAACTCTACACTGTTGAGAGTGGAATGTTATTGCAGTTCCACAGTGCACCTTTCAGGTGTCGTACTTTTTCTGCAACGCGTATAGCAAGGTTTACATCAATTTCCGTGTACAGTAAAGTTACTGAAAACCTTACTGCATCCTAATGTACAACACATGCTAGGATCCGTACCTGCCGGCCTCTTATGGACAAGAATGATATGCATAAAGTCGTAGCCAGATAATGACATCGCAACACTGTAGCTCCCAATTGCGAGTTGACATTGTGATGTCTAAGATTTTTGACATAACCATGAGCTCATTGTGAGCTATCGAGTTCTAAATATTGTGGCTTTTAGCTGTCACAAAGTTATGACGTCACTTAGAAGTAACAGTGTCACTTGTGTTGATGACGTTACTCTGAAATGATTATGTCACTGGGGACCAGTGATGTCACATGGGGAACTGGACGACCTGCCAGAGCTGATATCTGCTATGTATACCTAGGGGGTCTGGCAAGTGATGAGAATCGACAGATAAGGTATTCTTAAATCCCACAGTGAAAGACCTGCAAGAGGCGAGCGGATCTCAGCAAATTATGGTGAGCCTCAAACACGGCAGTGTTTGACTTCAGAACTACCGAACTGTGACCCGCGTGTTGAGTACTGTAACTAATCACATCTTCAATGTCCCCAGCGGAGCCTGTGCATGTTAAGGGATCCGTGGTGGCGAGTGCTGTCAAAGAGGACACGACGAACATTTTGAAAATAAATGATAGAATAAACACTTTTGCGTAATCAGCGCTTGAGGAAACAGCCACCGAGGAAGTAGACTCTTCTTACACAAACTTGAGGTCTGGGGTGTAATACGGATTCATTCCGTCTATTTATCACATAGATGACACTGATTCTTGGAGATGCAACGCGCCGATTCCGCTGTGCAACCGCTGTGTATTGACGGAGTCATTTTCATTAGGGGTTAATAAATTGACAGAACGGTCTCAAGATGCGGTCGGAACAGCCTTGGCTTACATCATTGCACTTTCTTTAAACGGAAAACTGTCTCTTCCATGCGATTGTATATTGAAACTAATGGTTCACCATTTTATCCAAAGGGACAACCCCTCTTATCTTACGCATCTTGCTTACTGCATTCGAACCTGTCATACGGCCACGTATTTTGTAGCCAATGAAGCCTTTGCCTCTTACTTGGCTCACCCTTCGCTACGTTTGGATTCTTGGCTGCCTGACTGACACTGCAAATACATTTCGCTTCTCCCAACGAGCAAGTATGTGTGAGCGGAAGTTGTAGCTAAACATGTGTAAAATGCATGTTATCACGCATCAGTTCATATGCCATGTTTACCTTTGATTTTCCAGTGAGATGACTCCCGATGGAGAGTCCTCCGACGCAAAGAAGAGAAGATGCGAGAAAGAAGTACAGTGTTGATGAACGAGTGCAAGACGATTCCTCGATCGTCCTTTTCACTCAGACCTTTGCTAACTAAATTCGCGCGCGAATCATTCAAATTGATCCTTCGAATTTGTAATTAACATACTTGTTCGTGCTGAAGTCTGCACATTCCTTTGGTTGCGTCGTACACATAATGTAACCGCAATGTACTGGAGACAGCCTCGAGGGGTTTGTGTTCGTAAACGCATTCGACAGGGTAATGGATTTTTCCCTTTGCTTGCGGCGGTGCTTCCGAAACAGATATGAAATGAGAAGCAGACTTATTTCAATGACCCTACTTGTTACTTTCTCTTTACTTTCCTGTTTAATGGAGGCATATACGTTCGTTATACTATACAAACCATACCGTTGCCTCCTACTGCTCTCTAAGGAATGCAAAATATTGTTCATTATCTGTTATATCACAGGGTCCCTTATATAACACGAATATAAATAGGGCCTACGTCATACCATGAGAAGACAGTAAGAAACAAGCAGAGATCGGTGAAAACATGAACACAGACAATATCAAATATTTGACAATTGTGAATGTTAATATTTCATTGAAATGTTGTCCATCTAAAATATTTCCAAATATTAATTTTGCCTAGTGATATTTCTCTTTTAAAAAATTTTTGTTCATAGTTTCAGTCAGAGATATATAGCACACACACACACAAAATAACAACAACGAAATTTGCGCACAGGCTTCGCCCAGAATTCGTCTGAGGCGATGCCGATATTCATAAGATTATGAAATACTTTTCAAGAGGATTTCATAGTGATTCATCTTTGTAACTGCTCCAATCTGGGGAGAGTCCACGTATTAATTGTTATTGTTATCACTCTATTAATATGAAGGAATGTTTATTGTCTTTACGTCTTACATCAGCTTCCAAATATCTCATCAGACCCATGAGTCGAGAGACCCGGTAGCGTGGGAATTGGTGCAAGGGGAAGGCTAGTCCGATTCGGAGACATTCGAGAATCCTCGTAACGAATTGTGTATAGCTTTATCACTGATCTCTATGCAAGCACACACACAACCGACGAATCTCCACTGGAGTCGACCGTTACCGATCAGCGTACGCTTCGATGCAGACATTCGCTCACTGGCAATTCTTTCCTAGAAATGTTGCCTATTAGTCGTGGTTTTCGAATGTACAGCGAATGAAGATCTATTCAATCGGGTTTTCTATCCCAACGATATTTTTTTCTTTAATATCCCAACGCGACCAGGGGCCTGTTGCACTTTTTACCTGAGAAATACTCGGGTTCATTTTTAACAGTTCAGTTACTGTAGTAAACACTTTATGCAACAGACCCCAGGTCTTTAGCTCCCCCCCCCCCATACCCTTCCTTTAATCTTTTACCTATTCCCTCTCAATTCAATTGTTTTTCTCTCCTACTTTCCTACCTATTTTATTATCTGTCCATCTTTTTTTCGCATAACTTCTGCACCAAATACATTGATTTGTACACACTCACACCCACACATGCACACGCACACAAACGCACACAAACGCACGCACACACACACACACACACACACGCACATATACTCACATTAAGGGATTTTTCGCAGCCATCACTCCACAGTATGTACGTGTTGTGTTTGATGTGTATGATCACTATGTCTCTTCCGGTACACTCATCATCATGTTACTCTTTTGTATCATTTAATTCGTTTGGTTTTTGTTTTTTTAACTTAGTACGGAACTTATCTTCGTATAAATCATGTGTATTTAGATGATTCTTTCCATTTCTATAAAGGATGGTAAATAAAGAATAGGATTACATTGATTGGAATCTATAAATACCATCTGGTCACGTGACCGTGATGTACATTCATGACGTCATGTTTTCCTTGTCTTCAGTTATTTTGTGCTCAAAATTATTATCATGTTTCATGAGATCGCATGTAGAGACTTAGCTCATAAACCCCTGCGACTCGGCTCTGACATACATTTTCCCAATATTTGCCGCAGGGACGTATATGAAGTTTGTGTTTCCTAGTGCCAGATATTGAGATATTGGAAAGACATCATACACCGACTGGTTATGATGTTGGCATAACAAACTCGGGGTAATTCGTTTAACTCCTGATGGATATGGAATACCTTTTTATTAGTTTAAGCAATGCCACTGGCCCGATATACATGATATCAATTTTCATTTGAGGTGACCCATAATACCACGTCCTGCTTCATAAGACGTAACGTTGCTTTATCAAGGGTAGATTTTCTATGCACAAGCAAAGTCTGTATAATCGGCTGCCACCGAAGTAGGCAAAGTGTCATAGCTTGATTGAATGAATTGATTGACTGAATTTCAAGTTTCGGCTACCGATGTGAACTTTTCTTTTAGTGCAGTATCTTTTTCGAAAGCAAAGAATATTTCTGTCTTTTCGGAAAATCTAAATGAGAAACTTTAGAAGTTTCTAGTTTGTTCGCTTTGTTGTTGTTGTTGTTGTTTGTTTTTTGTTTTTTTTTTACAATCGTATTGTCATCCTTGGATGCTGCATTGCGTAAAAAGTTCTTACATTACTGGTAAAAAGGTTGAGACTTTTTCCTCTCATTTCCCTGCTCTTATTGAGTGAATGCATGTGGTTTATGGAGAATTTTTGAGCATCTTAGCTCTCTCTGTGCCAAGGACTTCGGACTTTTTTCGTGCCATTCTGCGCTAAAAGTAAAATACACAAAGGGTGAAATTACTGGTCCGCAGAAAGCCTCCACCATCTTTAATCTATCCCTTAAAAGTGAGGTATCATTATAATTATGATGTTTAGAATATACAAAAGATTTCTCGTTCGTCGTAAAATTTAGATCCCAAAGTTTAAAGCTCTTTCTGCCATTAGTTGAACGAGCGAGCGAAGTTAGATTTTGATATCCACAGAGCGACTCGGTATCATCTAATTCTGGTGGGAGAGATGCCGGTCTCAGCTTGGCCATAATTGACTGGAGGGTGTTTTTAAGACCACCATAAACGAGTTGATTTATTATCATGTCCTCTTTATCTGTTTAGTTTTCTGTTCAAGAGTCTGAAACGATATAGCGGACTTTTTTGAGGGGGTGTTTGTTTTGTTTTATTCGCGAAGGAATGAATATTTAGATTTTGATAGACTGGAGGTAGAAATTACATACCTGTCTGGTTCGCATTATCTGGTGTATCATAAACGTAGCACACAAACAGAAATCGCACGGAGAGAGTTTAGAAAGGATTGTCGTGGTCAACTTACCAACTCTGGTGGCGGAGAATTCCCACGTACCGAGAAGCGTGCAATGGATCAAACTAGATCAGACGGCACTGAGGCTGGCCGTCAGTCTGGGTAACATTACTCGAAATCAACTTCGGGATCGTCGTTGTTGAATTAATCGTTGCCTTAACGTGGCCGTCGTCATTAATCCGCAGGGAAGTTGGTCTGCCCCAGTAGAGGCGGGATGGGAAGTCCCCAGCTGTGAACGGAGGGGTCGTCTGCGCGAGAGAAAAGACGTTGTGTGATGGACGGCGGGAAGCTGACATCCACGGCCAAGACTCGATCTGCGGCGAGTGCTAGCAGAGACAACAAAGCACTGCGGATAAACACCCATTCAGCGTAATGAGCGCTCTTCACTTACAACGTCGACGATGCGGCATAATGTGCGTGCCGTCCCCTTGCGGTGAAATCTCGACAGTTTAACCTTATTGGGTTCACACAGTTTCAAAAATGCTCTAAAGCAGATTCCAAATTCCGCAAGTCAACGTAATGGACGTAAAAGCAGGCGGCATTCTGCGTTTCTAAATCCTTCAAATAAAGAAGGCTGTGAAAATGGCGAGCGAACTCCAGCAATGACATAACAAAAACAAATGTGAGGCTAACAGGCACCCTCCTCCATCAACCTTTAAAATACCTCTTGCAGCTATGGGATGCATTCAAAGGCTCTCAGAGTCTGACGCCTAATGATTTTAAATTAAACCGTGAGTGTTTGTCATTTTACAGCGGAGAGTGCACCCCTATCATTCTAGCTGTCTGCGATCCATGAATAGGTCAGCCAGTCCGGAGTTCCCCTGTGCGCATGAGCAGATAATGGTCATTTGCACCAACCGGCATGTTTGTTTTTAAATTCCTTGATATAAGCATCTGACATGTAACGAATATTCATGTAGTCCTATAAAAAAAAAAAGTACGTATAGCTAGCACATCGTCTTGACAACAAGCCTGGTATTTGGCAGTACATGTATTAACCGAGAAAACAGGTTTTCAATGCATTTAATGATAAACAATGAATTGGATGCTGTCGCGTTAGATAAAGAAAACAAGAAGAAAAAGAATTGTTCCCCAAGTGTTGCTTGCAGGACCATTCTGATCACCTGGGTCCCGTTTATCAAAAGATATAATCGATTATAAGTTTCCTTACCACACAAGGTGCCATAGACTTATGACAGAAATGAACTACATAATCAATCAAACTCTTCCTTATTAAACAGGGCACTGGTCTACGAAAGTTCATTCTTTGTTTATAACACAAATTACATAAACTGTTACGTCGGGCAAGCTTACGCATTATATCTCTTTGAGAATGGATGAAGTGCCTAATCAGCTGAAAAAAGAAGAAAGGTCATTATATATTAATTTTGTACCACCGTGCACATGAGCTAATTACGAATCAGCTTCGGATGACGTCCCTGGTTTTTATTTTGTTGCTCCTCTCTCCTACAACTCCACCCCTCCCCGCCCTTCTTTTCTTAAAATCCTTCTTAGCTTTCTTTGGTGAACCGATCATTCCCTTTCATTTTTTTACACCTGTTACAAGTATCTGTCTTTATATTCTTTCTTTTAATCTTTTTGCATTTACAAATAAGTTCAAAAATTATTTTGTAATGTATACTTTGTATTTGTATTACCTTTCTGTCGGATGGAAATAAGAAACACACGATTGAATTGAATTGAATTGAATTGAATTGAATTGAATTGAATTGAATTGAATTGAATTGAATTGAATTGAATCGAATCGAATCGAATTGAATTGAATTGCATTGCATTGAGTTGAATTGAATTGATTTGAATTGAATCGAATTGAATTGAATTGAATTGAATTGAATTGAATTGAATTGAAATACATGTATTTCTTTCTTTATACCTTTCACTGTCTGTGATTCTCTCTCGTTTCATATGCTGTGCTTTCTCTCTTCCGTGTCTCACCTTTCTCTATTATGAATCTAAATTATCTTTCTCTCGTTCTCTTTCAAGGCAAAGAAACGTGTTGTGTGCTGGCATAAAAATTACCTACCGTTACACTTCACATCGTTCAGTTCAAAGAAGCACGGAGGACAGGAGTTTTGCTAAACACCTTGAAATTTATTCCACTGAAAGTTCTCTTCTTTTGTAAAGACGAAACCTGTAAAAGCTATTTTGAAATGTCTACACACATTAGCTGTGTAGCAGCCAAGCAGCCTTTCTACCATCTTTCGCCTGACCTTTGACCTAGACTACGAAAGCATCGTCATTTTCGTAGCGTGTATTGCTCTTTGATTTCTGTTTTATTTTGGGTTTTTTTTTTACTTGTTTTTTTTTTCTGTGTTCGTGATGGTGGTGGTGAATTTGTTGTTGTCTCCTCTGAATTAAATCAAAAATAAGTTTCAATTTCAGATCAGTTTATTTTCATGTTTATATACAGAATATGTAAAGAAAATACATTGCAAGAATAATTATATAATGTATATATATATATATATATATATATATATATATATACATATATTATGATATGTGAAGGGATGATATATGAAGGAAAAGAAACACACTCTGTACATGTTAACCCGTTGAGGACGAGTCCAGAGTATACTCGGGCAGGGGTCTATAAAGGGAACTGCGTGTTGTAGCAAAATCAATTCGTCCTCAACGGGTTAAAAAAGGATATTTTGAAACTGTCTAATTGTAAAAGGGTTCGATAACAGGAACCATGCATTTGTGCGACTCAGATTCTATGACCACTTTCCTAAACAACCTATGGATAACGCCACCCATGTGTTAACTTCCTAATTGACAAATGGCGATCTAATTGAGTTACATAATGTCTTGTCAATGAGTGTACGATAACGTTTATCTCACAAATTTTTTGTTCCTTTGCTTTTAGAACAATGTGCAGGATCACAAGTTGCTGGCATTTCACACACAAAATATACAGATCAATACAAAGCATTAGTTCTTAGATTATAGCACCAAATGTTGTCTAAATCCACCTTATACCCCTGCAGATCAAACAAAATGCACTGACTTACCCTAGGGTATACCATAAACATGTCTACTAATAGTATACGCGATTTGATGATAAAACCAGCTGCCAAAAAAAGTGTACCTTGTAGAAAGTATATGAGATTTCCTGTGATACTAAGATAATTATCTAGATAAACGTCTTACCTCACATATATAATAATTCCATGTACACACAAAGTTTACTTTTTGTTTATAGGCATGATATTGGTGATAACTTAGAGCTGTAAATTTCGGGTTGGTCAGCAAATAAGGGATGAAAGGCGATCGGAAGTTCTATCTTACTGTTTATCTTCAAGATCGGTTCTAGTATATTTTGGTCTCCTTCATAATAGAATCATCTACATCGTACATGACCTTCCATTTAGAACAGATATCTTAATTCCTGTATACTTCGGAAGGGTTATTAATCCGAAAGCATAATGTACAAAGTTACTACAAACTGTCATTTTACATTGCAGTTGGTTTTCCATCCTAAGGAGGAACTTAAATTCCTGTTTACGTTTGCTATTACGAAGGTTCGTTATTCCGAAGGGTCGTTAGTTAGCATCTTCTTTTCATTTTTGCATTAACGAAACTTCGGAATAACGAACCTTATTTCCTTTTGGGATCATTGTCTTTATCATTGAATGCACTCTCACCAACCAGAAGTTCACTCATCCCTTCAGATGTATTACTATGGTTTTTAACTTTTTTTTTTTTTGCTATTTTCTGCTTTTATATCAACGTAGGCACAGATAGGTGAAGAGAAACTTGAAAAACAATCGTTTTCTGCCTATCAAAATCATTGAAACATTGAGATGTTCGAACCGACGAAATAGTCAGAAAGGCCTTCAGGAAATGTAACTATACCCGTTGTGATGCTAACTGGCCAATAATGTTTCTGCCAAACCAAATGCCTGTCGATTTCCGCACAATTGTATTACATGTATATCAGAGCAATGAAACAACAATCAAACGACAGTTACCATGGTTGCAGTATGCTACAGTACTACTGAAACATCAAAAGAGAATATATTACCTTTTCAACCCATGGTATCCCACAGATGCTACACTTAATTTTTGGATTAAAACATAAAGTGAACACAGTTTGAACAGGTAAGATTTTCGCATTCATACATAGGCATTACATTCCATATATGACACAAGATATGCCAGAACTTATGAAATTATAATCAAGAGATATGCATTATGATACATTCAAAAATGCTTAGAAATATTTTTTCGCATCCGTTTTGTTTTTGAGCCATCGAAAAAAATCTTATGAGGTATTGTGATCATATAAACAATTGCATTACTGTGTTTCATTTATTGCATTTTTCATATATTTCTTTTACTAAGCATTACAATTTCAGTGAGTTTTTATTTATTTCTAGAGTTTCATCGACGGATCTTCAATCTTCAAAGTATCGCAATGCAGTGGGTCCTTCTATCTCTAATATAGGACAACACCACCTTGTTAGATGGCCATGAAAAGTGAAAAGTCTATCAATAATCGGCCTACCACGAGGG
Organism: Diadema setosum; assembly: GCF_964275005.1. NCBI lineage: Eukaryota > Metazoa > Echinodermata > Echinoidea > Diadematoida > Diadematidae > Diadema > Diadema setosum. The sequence continues at coordinate 1,390,909 of NC_092704.1, forward strand.
GCAGTGAAGTTACCAATGGCACATTATATCAGTTTTGAAAACGGTGCAACATCAAGTTAAAGGGATGGTACAAGAATTGGTGGAGATGAGAATTGGGCTTTTAACTTTTTGTGAGATAACAAGAAAACACTTATGAAATAGCACAGAGCATACCACTTTAAGAGGAATTCAAAGTTTATTTGATGAAAATCGGGTTTAACATGACTGAAACATCCAAAAACAAAGTATAACAAAGCGATCGTAAGAAAAGTGTGGGTCCCACACTATGAATATTAGAATCGCTCTTTTTTTGGATATCTCAGCCATTTCAAAACCAATTTTCATCAAATAAACGTTTAATTCCTTATGGAATTACATGCTCTTTCATATTCATAAGAGGTTTGTCATTATCTCACGAAAAAGAAAATGTTAGAAACCTGAAATTAGGTCTCAACCAAAACTATACGATCCCTTTAAGCAGTATAACAACTGTTTGACTTGATGTTGTACCGTTTTTACACTGATATAATGTGCCATTACAACTAGAGTACGCTCGTCAGCAGCCTGCCAGTGTGGTGCACCAGAACAGACTGCTCAACACATCTTAAGTGAGTGCCCTGATCTCCGACCACCTGACAACATGGCCCTCACACACCCTATACTCCTGAGACTGTAACTTGGCTAGAACAACAGAGAGACGTTACTTAGCTGCCGCTGCCTTATGCGCAAGAAGAAGAAGAATATTACAACTTCAAAGATATTTCAGTAATTATACAAATACACATTTCATTTCTAATTAGGGGATACACTTAGATCTATTCATCCCAACGGAGATTCAGTTTTCTTTCTCTGATTTTTTTTTTTTGTCTTAAAATGTTTGTTTGTTTGTTTTTGTTTCATTATTCCATCTGAGAAGATAGCCGCATAGCCCACCATTTCAGCTGCATTAGCTGGTCTTCCATGGGGTCCAATTGGACGTAACATGTAATATTCAACGGGTTAAACACCCTGCTCTTTGAGATGAATAAATGAAGCGGGATCTTTTACTTGAATGAGATGTGACTCTCTCACACAGGACCTCCATTTAATGTCCGTGACCTATCCGAGGGATTGAGTGTTTTGCCTCTTACTAGAAGTGACGGTATGATTACGCGCAACATTGCTCAGTGGGACCTGGGAAATGCATTATTACTTCTTCTTCTTGACATAACGATGACTACAGAAATTGACTTCTCTTGATTTGGATCTTGAAAAAAACCACCGAAATAGTTGTATATACTATTGGACAAAGATTTTGGAATATCTGATATAACATTTAAAAAAAAGAATCTTTTAAGTTCATTACTATACTCTGAGAAAATTGTTCGCTTTCCATACATGCAACACTAAATGATTAGACTGCAATGATATGTTTAAACTGGCGTTCATTAATAATAATAATTCATTCATTCGTGCATAATAAAGTACTGAATTAAACTTTACTTATACATCTTACAACATGTTTAAAATATTTTTTTTTTCCAAATGTATACTTTTGTATTAAGTATAAATTTTTGATGGACGGAAATAAGATATAAATTAATTGAATAAAAAGAAATCTGGTCAGGTGACCATGACGATAGCTGCTTGCCTATTTGCCAGTTGTCTGCTCACAAAAATATCACCACAATGCCCGAGTTTCATGTGATCGTATTTAGAATTTGAGCTAACGCAACGCATTTCTATATAGATATATCATTGGAAGATGCTGTATCCTCCTATCTTGGATTATTTGAAATTTTAGGAAATGGAAATTCAATACCTGTATATGATTTTCGTAAAGTGACTGTCTGTATTTGATGTTCAAGGGAAAAAAAGGCCGTGGGCATATTGGCTCAGATATTCCAGACATACTCGAATACTCGATAAGTGGATTTGTTCATACACAGTACCGATTTTCGTCAACTCGTGAGTGTTTTTAAGAGCTGAGGAAATCGTTCCTGAATGTTTATTTTTGGAATATCTTTCTGGAATGCTCCCCTTTATTATAGGATCCGATTCGCAGACTCCATTGAAAAGAGCATCTGAAGTCAAATAAATAAATTCGCATCTTGTTTTCGTTGATTAATTCATTGTTGCATTTGCTTATATATATATATATATATATATATATATATATATATACATATATATATATATATATATACATATATATATATATATATATACATATATATATATATACATATATATATATATATATATATTTCTATCTCTCCCCTGTTCTTTCCACTGGGAGCATAATTCAAAAAATGTTCCGAGTTATCACATTTGATGCATATGTGTAGGTCAGTTGTATCACAAAACATCCTACCATAGAAACATTTCGCAATAAATCCTAAAACATAAGTTGATATCACTATTTTTCTCACTAAACCATAACTGTAGACAGTTTATTCTAGAAACAATTTTATTAAAACTATAGTTCACATTTTGTATATTTCACAATACTTCACAGTAATTACATTAAGATTTTTATATTGGTTGTTCCTATCTTTAACTAACATTTTAGAACTTTTTTGAAGCGCTAAAGCTACAATGTAGGTTTTTGTTTCATCTGCAAATGGTAGATAATGCTTTTTATGTGTACAACTGTTCATTATTTGCTCTGTATGATATATGCATGTGTATAATATGAAATACATTTTTTTTATGATATATAATTTTGACATGAAAATATGAAAATGAAAGTGATGTATTCGTAAAATCATTCCCGTATATAGTAACATATTCATATCTAATAATAATCTAAATAATAGTTTTGACATAATGATGCCAAATAATATGTGTAGCAGAAGAAGTTTATGAGCCAAGGGGTTGTGATAACTCCTTAATTAAACAAAACCAAGAGAATGCACGCCACAAGTCGACTGAAAAAAAAGTCTTAAATGTGGCTGAATAGCTAGCTGACTGAGCTATATGTCACGGTTGGCATGGTTGAAGAGTGTGGTACGTTTCAAGATGTACAGTACTTTTTTCATTCACAGTTGGGATGCATTCTCTTCAAGATGCAGTGACGAGATCTCAACTTCATCAGTTCTTCTGGAATACCATGCAGAGGTATGAAATCCGTGAGTCCATTACTATCACTTAGGACATGGCTTGGGATCGAAATGGCGGCTGGATGTATGGATGTCATTTGAGTATGTTGGTAGGCTGGTATATTCCAAGATGTAATGACTCATGGTACGTGAGTACTGCGCTATCTTCTCCTTCTGCACTTCTCTGTCCATTTCCATCTCACATTTTAATGTTCGTCTGAACTTTCACACACTGTTTGTCATGGTTCTCTCTCTCCCTCTCCTTCTCTCTCTCTCTCTCTCGGTTCCTGTTTCATCATTGTACATGCACATCTGCACGTAGGCCTATAATATGTACATGTATTAATACATTGTTGATGCCACACAATCATATTCATAAACATAAAGTGTTAACAAAGTAATATTCTTCATTGCCTTTACAATGTACAGCAAAACGCAGCAGCAAGGGAATGAATAATATTAAAAAAAAAAGGTTACAGCTGCTTAAACGTAACTTGATTAGCATATTACATCGTACATAATGACATAATAATATTATGATAATGATATAAAATATGAGGGAGGGATGACTTGGGTAGAGATAGGATAGAAGAAGTATGTAAACCGTTAGAACTTTTTTTCTCGCTAAACTATTTTTAAATTCATGGGATGAAATAAGAATGCACAGGTAAAATCAAAGAAAGTAATTATAAGTGGATTCAAAACAATTAACTAGCTGATGGTGTGCATGGGAAAAAGTGTTGTGACATAACATGTCCCATACAGTGAAATGAACAGTAACTTTACGAAACACAACGTTACGTAGGGGTCTCAAAAAACAAACAACGAAAAAATGAAGACCTGAAGCCTCCCATGCAACAACTGGGGGAACAATTGTTTTTGTAGATTCATTAATTTTAGGCGTGTTAAAAGTGCAGCAAGTGTTTTGTAAGGCGTGACAAAAGTCGACCACCTTGATGAGGTGGCGCTCTTTCACCAGTCAAGAACGAATGTCGTGACGACACATGACGCAAGCGGGACGAAGAACCATTTGAGCAGCATCTCCAGAACGGACCAGTGATGCCTGGAGGGGAGGGACCAGCGAGGCTTGGTGGGGAGGACCACGCCCTCTCTCGACGTGTCATCTTCAGTGCAATCTGTCAGCAGAAGAGGCGGAAAGATTGAGAAAGAAGAAGAATTGAGAAACGGATAGCGCAATTATGATGAAAAAAATCTAAAGTAGAAGCATTTTTTTTTTCAAACAAATAGATTCAGTGAATGTACTGCAAAGTTAAATATTAATTAAATAACAAAATCGTGATCGAAAGAAAAATCAGATAGTCAGTACAAATGTGATAATTTTTTCAAGGTGTAGTAAAATTCACATGACGCCCTCTGTGCACGATGTCACAATAGTAGTAGAAAGGATAAGAAAATATTAAAAGAAAATAGTTTCATATTTCTACCACGTAGCCTGATTGTTTTCATGATTGTTTTTCGATGTTTGCGTATTGTTATATCGTATATATCACTTTATTCAATTTTCATGACAACGTATTTGTAACTCCAAGGTTCCACAATTATATTTTTCTCAATTTACTTTTTGATTATGTTACCAAAGAAAGTGAAATGTTTATATTCTTATCGAAAAATGAATAAGATTTTGAATTGAATTGAATTGAATTGAATTGAATTGAATGATCATTTTTTTGTTGGAAGTCTGGGCCATTGAGTTACATTTTTTTTTCCATCAAATTGGTGTGCTTATTGAAAAACCGGTGAAAGCTATCATGAGCATGTTATAATGGTGACAATTGAATGTGAATCTAAGTTTTATGATTGTTTGTTTGAGGTGATGTTTTATTTCCTTCATCTTGCCATACATTCAAAATACACAAAATAATAGTTATTTCACATTACAAAACATGGTAACATTATGTAAAACGAAAACAAGATCTTCGATATAGAATATAGTCTGGAAAACACTTCATTGTTTTACTCAATTCATTGTTTGACTAATTAAATCGCGAAACACCACGATAAAGTCAAAGAGGCGTGGTCGATCGACGGCAGAATCTGTGTATTGCTGCTAGCGTCTGGTGGAAAAACGATCAAACGGATAATCAGAGGTCGAGATGAACTGAATAAACTGTGAATGTGAATTATGGACACAAAACACTTACTGATGTTGCATTCCAATTTACTGTATATTTTTTTACTGGAATATAAGAGACATATTGCATTCCTTTTTTTTTTCTTTCTTCATACTTACCGTACTCAACTCAATGCTCATATGTACACTTATTGATATTGCATTTCTTTTGTGTATCAATGATTTTTCCCCCTCGTGCTTTCTTACTGCTTGTATTTCTTTTTGTATTCGTGTCAACCCACTTTGTGTCTAACTGTTCGTGGTACTGATTTATGTCATCATACGAGAGATGTATTCTATGTGGAAGGCAAAATAGTTTTACATTAAATGTCAATAATTCAGAGTGCAATGATTGCAGATATGATAATATCGATAATGTGAGGAGTCTTCAGGATGAATCTGTCAATGAAGCTACATATCTCTTGCCAGATGAATATAATAACATATCTTTCAGCACTGGTAAATCATTTTCATTGGTTCATTTTAATTGCAGAAGTCTTAAAATGAATTTTCATAAGTTTGAAACAATAATTTTATCCCCGAAAAATAAATTCTCCGTCATTGCTCTTTCCGAAACATGGGTTAACAGAAGATGAAGTGATGCCTTTGGATGGGTACTCATACGTGGGTAGCGACAGAAGGGAGAAACGAGGTGGTGGTGTTGGTTTTTATGTAAGTAATGAAGTAAAGTTCGTAATACGTAAAGATCTTGATGTCTTTAATGACAGTATTGAATCAAGTTTTATAGAAATCCGTACAAAATATAAAAATGTTATACTTGCCGCTATTTATAGACCACCTTCTCAACCTATTGCTGAATTCTTACGATATCTGGAGAACTCATTAAGCAAAGTGTGTGATGAGCAGAGAGAATGTCTTTTATCCGGTGATTTTAATATTGATTTACTGAATGTTACGTTATGCTCAGATGTTGATAAATATGTTGATGTTTTGAAGACTTACTCATTTAGTCCATTGATACTTAAACCAACTAGAGTAACTGAATATTCAAGTTCAATGATTGATAATATTTTTGTAAATAGACCTGAAATAGTCAAAATGGCAGGGATTATAGTTGCAGATGTAAGCGACCATTTGCCTGTATTTTGTCATTATGATTTCGGTAATATTGAAAGTTTTGAAAAGATTTAAAAACGCAATATTTGTGATGATAATATGATGCAATTTTGTGAAAAGTTAAATAACATTGATTGGAATAATGATGTAATGCAGGGGCATGTTGATGATCAATTTGATAAATTTATGAAAGTGGTAACTCAATTGTATAATCAGTGTTTTAGATATATTGAAAGTAAATGGAAGTGTAATCAATATAAAAAACCATGGTTTGATAATATTCTTAGGAAAATGTGTAAGAAGAAAAATGTATTGTATTCGAAGTATTTAAAGAATCCAACAGAGTATCGAAAGGCTGTTTATATTGCATGTAGAAATAAAGTTAATGCTGAGTTACGTCAAAAGAAGCGAAATTATTATTATAATAAATTTAAGAATGTTCATAATGATATTAAAGGTACGTGGAAAATTATAAACAGGCTTCTTTGAAAGGTGAGGGAAAAAGTGCAATATCGCATTTTGCAACCGAACGGGCAATTTCTGTGTGATCAATATGCCATTGCTGATACATTTAATGTATTTTTTAGTAATATAGGTTCAAAAATTGTAAATACAGTTCCATCTACCTCTTCACATTTTACGAATTTTTTATCAACAAGTAATAATCCGCACTCTATGTTTTAAGGCCTATACAAGTATGTGATATTCTCGAAATTGTACAAAATTTAAAAACAGGTAAAAGTCCTGGATATGATGATATTGATAGTTATGTTATAAAGAGGAGTATTATCTTATTTGTAAAACCCTTGTGCAATATGTTTAATACATCTTTAAAGGAAGGTGTGTATCCAAAGTGTTTAAAGATAGCAAAACTTATTCCTGTCCACAAAGGAGGTGATAAAGATCTTTCAACAAATTATAGACCTATTTCACTTTTATCTGTTTTCTCGAAGATATTTGAAAGGTTGATATATAATCAGCTGATGAAATTTTTACTTGAAAGAGATATCTTATATTCGAAACAATTTGGTTTCAGAAAAGAGTATTCTTCATACATGGCTTTAATGGAATTAAGTAATATAATAGCACAGTCTTATGAAAATAAGAAGTTTTTGATTGGATTATTTTTAGATTTGTCTAAAGCTTTTGATTATATGGATCATAGTATTCTTATCAAAAAGATGGAAATATACGGTATCAGAGGTACTGCATTGAATTTGTTTCGGAGTTATTTATGTGATAGAGTGCAATATGTGTCCATAAATGGTATATCGTCTACCGTTGTGTAAATATTGGTGTTCCTCAGGGATCTGTTTTAGGGCCTTTATTATTCCTTATGTATGTTAATGATTTGCATTTTTCAAGTAAGTTACTTCACACTATTGCTTTTGCAGATGACACTAGCTTATTCTTGTCTGGTAATGATATGAATGTTCTTTGTTCAACTTTTAATCATGAACTTTGTTCAGTTAATGATTGGTTTCAAGCAAATAGACTTAAATTAAACGTGGATAAAACATGTTGTATGCTTTTTAAGCCTAGAAACAAATATATTGTAAATGAAGTTGATATATGTATTGATAATTGTAAGATTTCTTTTGTTAAGTAAGTGAAATTCTTGGGTGTAGTAATTGATGAAAAATTAATGTTGAAGGAACATTTATTGATATGGTGTGTGTGAAAATAAGGAAAACAATCGGTGTTATGAATAGGCTAAAACATATTTTACCGTTCAACATACTCGTTAGACTTTATCAAACCTTGATCTTGCCGCACCTTACCTACTACAATATTATTTGGGGGAACAGTGCAATATGCCATTTGAATCGAATTTTAGATCTTTAGAAGCGTGCAATAAGAATCATAACGAACTCGAAACCATATTCGCATTCCAGTCATCTGTTTGAAAAATTAAATTTCTGAAAATATTTGATATTAATAAGTCCCAAACTGTCTGTTTTATGTATCTGTTTAGAAATAATATGTTGCCATGTTTTTATGATTTTGATTTTGTAAAGAATAATGAAGTAAGTAGATATCGTACAAGACGGGGGGAAGATTATAGATTGCCCAATTTCAAGTATGAGTTCTCACGATCCACAATAATATATGTTGGTCCTAAGATGTGGAACAGTCTCCCAAATAATATTAAGCAGTGTGTCCCTATATCTGCATTCAAGAGAAAATATAAAGAATATGTTGTAAAATCATATACATGCAATAATGCCTTCCTGTAATAATTCCGTTTATGCTAATATGTGTATATATCAGTAGTTTTCGTTTTGTCTTGTTTTGATTTGTTTTGATTTGTTATGTTCTTTTTTTTTGTATTGTGTCATAATTGTTACTGTTTACTAGGGAGAAGCCTTGACAGGTTAATGGCCTTTGCTTCTTCCTCCACACCCTGTATTGCATATGATTGACATGTTGTCCTGTATTGTTCATTCTTTTTTAACCAGTTGTGCAAGATGTGGAAATAAATGAAATGAAATGAAATGAAATGAAAGATACCTCAGAAAATACCTTCTTAAAACGTAGCACTCAATGATCACAGCAATTCAAATTTTCACATAATCATGTCCTTTTTCCCCATTCAAATAGCGAATAATCGAAGTCGAGGAATGTTTGAAATCATATCTCCACCACAATACCGATCCAGGGGGGGGGGGGGGGGGTATTACGACTTTTACACTTCCCTCCCATCACAAACACCTTTACTCAACACTCTAAACAAATATTCATTCATAGACCCCATACCTCCTACATCCACTCGGACAAAACAAAACAAACAAACAAAGACACAAGCACGGACAAACACATACACATAAGCTTTCACAACCCTACACACACGCACACAAATCCAAACACACTAGCACCCTGCATGAATCCAGTTCCGGTTCATCTGCGGCCACCCACGCGCGCGCACACACACACACACACACACACAATGAACATCCGTTGAAAATAAAAAAAATCGATCTATTCCCATTTTGTAAATGTACCCCCAATAAGCCCAATTTTCTTTTTTATTGGCTATTTTATTCTCTTCATCTCGAGAGTCTTGAACCATCAAATCATTTACTTTTTGCACAGATGGCAGAATTGTCTTTTTTTCTTGTTTAATTGTATAATTGACTTAGGAAACGCACATTTTTTAGTTATTGTAATATTTTTGCCCGATGCCCATAAGAATAATTTCCAATCATCTATATCAACTTCCATTAACAGTATAACTTCATAATTACTTCTTTCCAAAATTGTTTTACTTTCTTTCTGACAAACAAGCAACGGATTATTGTATAAACATTCTATGATTATATGAATATAAGTATGAAAAAGATTATAGCAAAGAGAGGAAGACACGTTGGTAACGCCCTCTACGTTTTCTCGACAGACAGCTCACCTCGGATCAGCTCTGGGCGGGGTTTCCAGTTTGCCTTCTTCGGGGCACCGTTGGCCCTCATTCTCTCCAGAAACACGTCCCAAGCTGGAGGTTCCCTTGGCAAGAACACCTGCATGTGGTTCCAAAACCTGCCAGAAATGAGGAAAAGATGCAATCAAGGATGAAACTACAACGTCACCAAACTTTTCTTATATGCCTATGCTATCACGGTTTGTAGATAAAAAAAAAAGTTCCCGTATTGAGTGAGGGTGTATAGATTGGGGGAGTACAGTGGCAATGCTCTTTAATACAAAACAAATATAGACAGATAGTTGTAAATTTTATTTGTTAATGTAACTTTGTGTAGTGTAATAATATGTGTAGTACTGAAGTGATGCATAGGCCTTGGATTCTTGTGTCTATCTTGGGATACAGCAGTGTGCAAGTGTGTAAGTTTATAGTACACCCAATTTTACGCAAAATACCAATAATTACGTTTTCCGGCATTAAAGCTGAAAGAACGATTCTATTCCTTGGGCTCTGCGAAAGCTATTCCGGGCATCTTCCAAAAGTTAGGAAAACTATATCCAATTTGAGACGCCAATACCGTTCTGATTTTAGTTATCGGGATGCCTGTCTTTCATTCCTTTGAAGAACTTTCAAAGTTAATGATTCATAATCATGGTTAGTTTGATGGACACTACAATCCGAGCAAAGTTGAGGGCGGGCTAGTGGTAATTTATCTCACTCAAAAAATTTACCTTGTAAACAGGACAAAATCAATTTTGTTCCCTAAAATATCTATTAGCTTATGAGTTTTGAAGCCTGTGGTTGGTCAAAACAGGTCCCGTAATCATCGTGGAGCCATGTCGTTACCAAAGTGCGTTCATAGGTGGTGCCAATTGTTCACTACCCCCTATTTGGTTTGCTTTCATTATTACGTATGAGCGTGCACGCTAACCCTCTAACGCGCGGTAACGACATGGCGTCCAATTTAGTAGTTGTCCGGACTCTCGATCTTTATATACGGCACTGGTGTAACCTACTGAAAGTGGAAAATGTCCGGATCCCTCGAGATGTTGTTATTGAAACCGTTGTAGAGGTCATCCCAGAAAAAGCCTCGTAGCACAACCTGGCGATGGACCCCGATGCGATTTCTGATCTGAAGAAAATACACGCGCAAATAGATAGACAAGTAAACACACATGCAGATAGAGAACGGATGGTCATTAAAGTACCAATAGATGAAAAAAAAAAAAACAAACAAATAAAACAAACAGTGGCAATGCCAGTAATGATGAAAACGTGATATTACAATGAGGCTAGATAACGATGAAGACATGGATAATATTGATAACGACGGGAAAAAAAAAAGAATTTCACAGTCATGACCACAACAAAAAATGACAACAAAAAACAAAAAAACAAAAAACAAGGAGCTTCAAGCTCCTAAAAAAAAAAAAAAATGTATTCAAGCAAGGATCCTTGATTCAAGGCAGCCTCTCTCCTGCGATCTTTTTCGCAATGGTTGCCTGCACTCTGGCAGAGCTGTAATAATCGTCCTGGGCATGATTAAATAATACGTAGGAAGACATGAGACAAAGGAATGAAACTGATAGAAACAGTAGAAACATGCTAACATTTGAACAGGAACGCTGGGAATTGAAAAATAACATCAGGGCAAGCAAACAACGGAAACAACGAAAAAGTCAGAGACTATGCTGTTACGCCCACTGTATGAGATAACTGACTGCGATAGTAAACATAACATTCTGCTGGAAGTGAGGATAAACAATGTGTTGCATAAAATCCAACAAAAGTCACGCAATTCATACAGATGACATTTCTGTGGTGTGATTTTGTATCTTAATATGATAACTGACAGTATTCATTGATAGGATTTTATAAGATAACATGAATACTTCTCTCTTCTGAGTCCTATTTTCGTAATTTTCCATCATTGTCTTTCCTTCCCGCAGAATATCGAGGTCTCGAAGTCGTCATATCTTTCAGCTTGTTCTTAAATTGTCAATGATTTTATGAGACTAACGTTAATGTTTGTCTTTGTAATTGAAGGGGTCGGTGCATTATAGTGCTAACCCACACAATGTTCATTTTGAGATATTCGCTTTCGAAAGTTTGAAAAAATCCATAAATCAGGTTAATGACTCGTCAAGGCCAATTTTTTCGTATATGAACCTTTACATACTCAAGATTGAATAGTGTCTAGGGGAAATTTACTACACTGATATTTTGGTGGATTCAAGAGGATTTTTCAAGTCACATTTTGAATTTGTGGCTTAGCACTTTAATGCAGCCAAATCCGTCGTGTATACAAATACTCTTTATTTTTTGAAAACTCACAAAATATCAAAATCTCTTCGCTAAAAATGGAAAATTAATGTAATATTTGAGTTTCCCTCCTTCGTGACGTGAAATCAAAATAAGATATACTTGTTTTTAACTGTCTGTATTGTATAATCTGTGTGAATTGTGAAGACAAACTTTGCATATATTTCAGACGCACACACGCGCACAGAATCACTCATATACGCATAGAGACATCTTGAAATATGGATATTAAACAATTTCAACAATTCAAGTTTTAAAAGACTAAGCATTCAGTGTCATACAAAATAATAATATGATTTGTTGGGAGGGGGAAGGGTTATATCTCATTGAGGTTTTTACATCTTCCATGTGCCTAAAAGCAGGGAAAGAGTCCCTTCTTCAGCATTATGCATATAACGCATTTTGAATTTAGAGTATCTAGATCAAAGAAAATAAAGTAAAATGGTACATATCAACATTATTCCAGGGATTATCATGTCTTTTGTTAAAGGGAATAAAATACCATAAAGTAGACATTAAGGCCTTGTTTTAATAGCTAGATTGGTTTTCTTGTTTAGGGTATCAAAATCACCAATAGTACTCTAAAATCCTTCTTTGTATGACAACGAATTTACCAAAAAAAAAAAATAGTGTTGCATGAGAATTATGACTGCACATGCCTCAATAAATCCTCCTCCATGTTCGTTGGTAAATGCATGCTGTGTGAAATTATGCAGGAAGGTTCTTATCACATAATGAATGACTAACTCTTAATGGCCAAAAATCCATGTTAAAATTGGGATAAAATATCTTTGGAAGTTTGAACACTTATAGATTTCGTATATTCGGACAGACCATACATGCTGAAATACAATGTGCCGAATAAGACCAAAATAGGCTACGTATTATACCAAGTTGGTGTGTTTATGCACATACATTTTACCCCATATGCTTTTTCAGACTACATTTGGATCATGAAGATCATTTAGGAACAAGATAAAAATGTTCTCATGTCAAAGGTGTTACGGTGACAAAAACATACACGAAAAAGTGAAAAATCTATATGCTTTCAATAGTTTTATCAATCACACATCTCCAAAGTAATGTGAAGGAAACTTTCTTGTTTGTAAATTAATCTTGAAAGCAACCCTGTGAAAAAAAGAAATAACTCTGAAATTTGAAACAGAATACAGCAAATACATTTTCTTTCCAACATGGAGACTTCTTCATAAAAATGCATGATAAATACCAATTTTAAAGGGTAAATGCAGTAGTGTGAAAAAAAGGAGCTATTGACTCACAATTAAATTACGTTAAAAAAACTATACTATCAGCATGCTTTAAATTCTGCTTTGATTGCTTTCAACGTTTATTGATTTAAATTGAGAAACCATATAGAGGTATCAACAACGTGGAACTATGAATTTTATACGACAGCTTTAGATTTGAAAAAATAATGTTTGCAGTTGTATCATAAATGTAACATCCTTTCAAAGGATGTTAAACCTGTATGTATCGTGTCTCGGTTATGTAAGAAACTACAGGGAAGCACAGCTGTATTGACAGCGGCAGGATTTTGTTTGAAAATTTGAGGTAAATTAATCGATATTAATAATGCATTTTGTTTTCATCCATTCTCTGTCTATAGCTAATGCCCTAAATATGGCTGTGAAAGCATAGCCAAATTGCATTTTATTCAAAAGAAGTAACAAATTAATCAATGACAATTTCAAATGTTGTTTCACTAGTGAGCTAACTCTGTAAGAATTACTAACAGATAAGGCACATGTCCAAACATCCAGCTATCCGCATATTTTTTTTTTTTTTTACCCATATGAACGTTTTCAGATCACACTTGCATCGGGAAAAAAAAATCATGAAGTTAGAGACAATACACTTATTACAATAAGCCATTTCGATGAAAAAAAAAACACACATAACAAATAAAGATTTATATTTTGAATATATTCCATCAGTTATTTAACTACTGAATTATTTTGAGGAAGCTTTCCTTGTGAAGCGAAATGTCAGCATGAATAACGTGCTAACCCACTAATGAAACTTTAAGGTGCTAGGACAGACCATGAATGTTGATTAATTTTCTTATAGGTCACAATGAACAATGCTAAAATACTCCTAAAACCAGTGATTGTGGTATTTTCCTGATGGGTTCAACAAAAACAAAAAACTGGCGAAAAATGTCATGATCAGTAGAATTAGCATGAAAATAGTGCTAACCCCAACAGTACAAGAATTAACAAAAAATACTCATTAAATGCTTTAAATTTCATTAATGTTTATCTCATCTCCATTTTCATAACTGGCAGAAGAGTACAAGTGTCATGTTATGAATCAGAATCACTCATTTTTGTAGATGAAAAAGTTTCCTCACTGTTCAGATTTAGATATTTTTATGACACCCTTCTGTCTGCTACCATGGAGGTCGCCATCTTGAAAAGTGTGGCTTAGCATTATATTCCTGCCTATAAGATGTGATTAATTTTCGGGGCAAAAAGATGCCTGCATTAAAAACCCATTTATTGCTTAAATTTCAAGATGAAATTTTTAGGGATTATAGAGCAGTGGTTCAGGATGGTGTAAATGCATGTAACTCATTTTTCACGAAAGTTGGGTTAACACTATAATGCACCGACCCCTTCAATTGATACATGTTAAAATATTTTGTAGTAATAATATTATGTAGTATTATACTTCTAAAAGTGTACATTACTTGTCCTATAGACCAGTTCACAGTTAGCGATGTTTCTGTCAGATTGCACAGAATTTTAGGCCATTGAAACCAAATAGTTTCAAATTTAGAAATCAACCACTTACGTAATCAAGTTTGGTTTCATTTTACCTAAATATATGTTCATTTCGTGTATTTCCATTATTCAAGAAAAATAGAGGAGCATATATAGATATCAAATATTGAATATTGTAGAATTCAGTACAAATTATACACTAAGAAAGCTGAAAATAAACTGATAGAAAATAGAATGCATGTTAGAAAATGTACGGTAAACGCACAGTGGTAATCAAAAATGATTATCAAAACATTAACAATATAAAATCATTGAAATATTCATTTACGGCAAGAGCTGACAAAGAACATCAGTGTGAATTCAGAAGTACTTTACTGGACAGGGTTTTTTAACATATATTTTCATTGCTTAAATTGAAATAAGTCCAAAATACATGTCTAGTATGGCGTAATGAATATTTAGACTTCCTTTGAAAATAGCACGACGGCGAAATTGATGGCGTAATCGTGTGTGGTCAGTGCAAACATGAGCATTTAGTCACAAACATTTTCATTATAATTTTATAAGGGGAAAGCATTTTTTTAATAATACCGTTGAATGAAAGAAGCAATTTGGAACTTGTTTATATCTGCCAACTCCAGGGTTTTTAACAATTTGAATAATTTGGACGTGGGTGCTTGATTGCGGAGCCAGTGTAAGTAGGAGTACGTATTTCCTTCTTTTGTAAAACTATTCAGTTATGTAAATGCCAATAATTAAAGTCCCCCCCCCATTGATTTTAATGACTTTGATGTAGGCCTAGGTGCTTGATATACACAGTCAGTGCACATAAGTATTGCCTTCTGTTGTAAAATTGTCAACTTCTGTAAATGAGGAGAATATGAGTTTCCCCCGCTCCCTCCCCCCCCCCCCCCCCCCCCACGAAATTACAGTATACCAGGTGTGGCAAAACATGAGAATCATTTATAGTGGATGATATGGGTGCTTTGGTACAACATATTTCAATCGATGTGAAATGATTTAAAAGAAAAATAAATATTTGTGACCCTGCACCACAAAACACACAAAAAGTCGCCAGACATGAATCTTTAGTTAAGGGCAGATTCTGAAAGAGCAGACTCTAAAAAATAAAAAAAAAATAAAAAATGTATAACTCCAACTCCATTCAAATGGATTTTCCTAACCTGTATAAATATTGGAAAGAAAGCGCGCACTCTGGAAAGTTTGAACTGAGAAAAGAGGCTGTGAAGTACAGGGTCTATTCAAGTGCCTAATCTTTACTACGCCGTGCTACCATGAATGGGACAAAGAACTTGATGCAAACCATTGTAGCAACAGCAATGAAGGGATTATCAAATTAAGCTGAAATTAAGCATACTTAATTAACACATTCTGTTCATAATAAATATCAACTTTCAAAGCAATAGCATCTTCTTTTCAAAATTTATTAGTTGAAAGTGAAAAGTGTGTAAAGGATTTTCAAGAAATTAAAAGGGGCCTCTAAGGAAAACCTGATCACACTACTTTACCAAAAAAAGGGTTGTAAAAAAAAAAAAAAAAAAGGTTGTAAAAAAAAAAAAAAACTGCTGAAAACTCACTTTATCCCAAACTTAAAGATGATAAAGATAATGTAGAAAAAGGATATCTCTTTCAGAAAATATGCAAAACTCAAAACTGACTCGGTTGACCTTTTCACATTTCTTGAGTCCTCACATAGAATCAACGTGTGTCACTTTTTGTTTGTTTTGTGATGCACGGCCACATTTTTTTTTTTTGGGGGGGGGGGGTGCAGAAAAGATTGATATGTTATTCCAGCTTAGAGTACTTAATCGTGTCAACATAACACAGACAAGATTAACGGAATCGCAAAGTCATGAAAGCAGTAAATAATGAGATTCTACTTTAACAGACAAAGTACTAATATCCTGCAGCATGCCTTCCTTTTGAGAAAAAAAAAGCCAATTGTGAAAATTGATGAAAATGTGATATTACAATGAAGTTAGATAGTAATGAGGATAATATGAATAATAGTGATAACGACGGAAAAAAGAAGAATACAACAATTATGAAAAAAAAAATGTATTCAAGGCAGCCTCTCTCTTGCAAACATTTTTACAGTGGCTGCATGTTCAGACCCCTAATCGTCCTTGGGAAGATTGAATACGAAGACTTGGGACAAAGGAATGAAGCTGATCGAAACAATAGAAACAGGTTAGAATTAGACAGGGACGCTGGGGAATGTCAAATAACATTAAAACAATTGACAACGCAAGCAAATAATAGTTATAGAATCTTCTTTGCGTGGGACTGCGTGAGACTATCGACAGGGCTATTGAACATAACCTTCCGCTGGCAGTGGGGGTACACAAATTGTTGCATTAAAACTCACCCAAAAAAAAAAAAAAAAACGTCACACAAGTCACACAGAGGTCACTCAAACGTCAAACCAAAACAACCGACATTTCTTTCTTGTGGTTTGTATCTTAATCCAACTTGCAGCATTCAATTATAGCATACTATAAAATGAAATAAAAACTTCCCTATTCTAAGACGTATTTTAGTTATTTACCATTACTTTCCCCGTCTGCAGAATATTGAAGTCTCTAAATCGTTATCTATTTGCTTCGTAAATTAGCTACTCTTCAATAAGGTTAAAAATGATATTCATCTCTTTATTGGGCATAATTATGTCCAAGGGAGTCTGTTCAATGATGCTGTGAAGTATTTCATTTCTAAAAGTGTATGCTACTTCTCCTATAGACCAGTTCGCAGTTAGCGATGGCTCAGATGACCCAGAATGTTATAGTTTGTTTATCTATGGATGCACTGTTGTACCTAATGGTGTAAAAACAATAATTACACCTATTGAAAATGATACAAAATCATTGAAATACATAACATTCATCACGATTTAAAGGCCAGTTCTATGGGAAAGAAAATCATTATGAATTTTGTAGTACATTGTTGTACGTTTTTTAAATATATTATTATTGTTCAAATCAAAATTATTCCAAAAATACAGGTCCAGTATAGCGTAAGGAATATTGAGACTTGTTATCAAAAATGAAATTAATGACGTAATCGTGTGATAGGTATCAACATCATCATTAGTCACAAATATTTTTACTAAAATAACGGGGAAGATTTCCTGAAATATAGAATTACATCAAAGAGGCAAGTTGCATCTTTATATCTATCAACTTCAGAGTTTTTAATGATTTGAATAATTTGAATGTGGTATGCAGAGTCGTGCAATTGTTGTTGTTTTTTTTCTTATATAAAACTATCAACGTAAATGAGGAGAATGTGTGTCCTCCTTCTCCCCAGATTGAATTACAGTCACATGTGACAGAACATACGAATCATATAAAGCTATGGGCTCTGACGGTGCATATTTAACCGATATAAGACTAAAAAAAAAAAAAAAATGATACAATTATTGAATTATTGAAATATTCTTCCAACTTAGAGTATGCTTGTCTCTAACACCTAGGAAAATAGCATAATCGTAAAACAGAAAATAATCAGAATCTACTTTTGCAAATTACCAATATCCTGCTGCCTCCTTCCTTTTGAAACAAGCCTATTGTGTCTTACTAATTTTTTAGGATAATTCATCTGTCATGAAACTGAAGATAAAGAACAGCTTTAATATCTTTATGAGACGGTCGATTCTCTCTGCATATAAAACAAATTGACAGTAAGGGCAGGCCGAACATTTCCTTGAATATAAAAGACGTGTTGTTGTTGTTTTGTTTTTCTTTTTCTTTACTTCACCTCAAAGAAACCGTTTAGGTCCCGTCCACGACGTAGCTCATTACAACTCTGTTTTTCTCAGATGACCTGTTAGGCAGTATCTGCTCATGCGTAGAATGATACTCCGCACTGACGTTGATATTCAAAGAGGCCGACTCTCACAATATAAAGGTGTCAACTGCTCTTGCTGCATCTATGCTGCATGCGCCTGCTGTGTGCGACCCTCATTTATGTTTACACAGACGTATTAATGCCCCGCGGGAGTCGACGTAATACTACCCTTTTGGTATCAAATGCATCGCATTTTCGGGTTTCTGTATTCCCGCAAACTCAAATACCTTGGTGTTCTCTCCATGTAGAACTCGTATCTGAGGTAAAACGCCGTTTTTCTTATTTGGAGACGTGTATAGAGTTGCAAAAGGGGGAAATTATTGCTGTCAAACTTGTGATATAGATTTTAACATTAAAAATTCATACACTGTGTTGATAATTATGATTGCAAACATCAATACTACTCTGCCCTACTTTGGCAAAAGGAAGCAAGTGACATTTTTATGGATATTGACTTTTTTTATTGATTTAGCATATTTGAGGCATGCTCTGTTTTAACTGAAAAATCCAAAAGTTACAATTTTGCCCCATTTCTGAGATATTCGGATGGCAAAAGGAAGCAAGTGCAAAAAATTGCATGAAAAAATGGCAAAAGGAAGCAAGTTACAACCTCAAGATATGATTGTCACTTGTTTCCCTTTGCCAAATCATTTATATTTACTCTTACACACAATCTAAAATACTTTGGCAAAAGGGAGCAAGTAACATCCTCATATGATTGTCACTTGCTTCCTTTTGCCATTTTTTTTTTATGTCTGCTACAAATCTATAATACTTTGGCAAAAGGAAGAAAGTAACATTCTCATCATATGATTCTCACTTGCTTCCTTTTGCCAGATTTTTCATGTTTGCTAAAAATCTGAAATACTTTGGCAAAAGGAAGCAAGTTCCAACCTCATATGATATGATTGTCACTTGCTTCCTTTTGCCATATATGATATTTGCACACAATCTAAAATACTTCGACAAAAGGAAGCAAGTGGCATCCTTATGACATGATTTTTCACTTGCTTCCTTTTGCCAATTTTTTTTTTTATGTTTGCTACAAATCTATAATACTTTGGCAAAAGGAAGCAAGTAACATACTCATGATATGATTGTCACATGCTTCATTTTGTCAGATTTTCCATGTTTGCTACAAATCTATAATACTTTGGCAAAAGGAAGCAAGTTTCATAATAATGAGTGTCTATGGGAATATCAAAATTCTTCGAATTGTCATAAATGCATCATTCTATGACTTGCACGAATAGCGACATTATTATTTTCTCTTCACAAATTTCCACGTTGAAGGGCCTACCCAAAAACATGTTTTCTTCATTTTTAGCATTTGTACTCAATGTCATTTGATTCCTTTTGACAAAGTAGGGCGGTACTATTTCTACCAATACTATTCTTCATGGCCCTCCAACCTTTTTTTTTTTCTCGACATTAAAGCAGAAAAACAAGATCTTTATGTACGACTTCAGGTAAGATTCTATCACTAAGTTCAAAGAGAGGGACCGTTATCAGCATTTCGGATTCGAAAGATCTGTAGCTGGTTGTTTTGTACCCACCTCAAGGTAATTGTGTTGACCATGTGGTCTGCTCTTGGGAAAGGTGGGTGTTGTTCCTCTGAAGTCTACGAGGAAATTGTAACCTCCTTCAATTTCCTCGAAATGATCATCGGTCTCAATTACCTAGACGAAAAAAGACAAATACGAATCACACTTTATATAATCTTACTAAAGGGGGGAAACATTTCTGAAAGAGACAGGTCATTACATTGGAAAGATTTTTCTGGTCGAGCAAAATATTACTGCTGTTATGATTTTGTTGCTATTGTTCATACGTTTTTTTCCTGTCTTTGGATATCATGCATAATGTACAGGATTAACTTTTAACCTTTTCGAAGGGCTACCCTCCTTTAGGTTTATTCAAATAAACGACAAATATCGGACATATTTGTCGGACACTGATCAATATCAATATAGTAGTAAAACAGTGTTATGAATATGCAGCAAAGCACATCTTATTGATACGTACATAAAGGCACAGTTTTCTTTACTTACGCAAGCATTTAGTGAATACTAGTGGTCTTTCAATTGCATTGCCATAGCTTCCTTTTTTTAAGAATGTGAGAAACACTACGGGCATTAGGACTATGTACAGATTGCATTTGTGAAAAAGAAGAAGTAAAGCTGTTGTTTAGTACACTGTACCTTTCATTGCATAGCACACAACTCTAGTATTACCATTATCCATCTGAAGGAACACCACATGAAGACAAATATACGACTTGGAGCCAATGAGTGTCAGTAATTAACGCTTTGGGGGTAAAAAGAAAGAGAGATGTTGATAGAAATTAAGCAAGATGCATTATTTGCAACTGATTAACAAATTACCCCTTCATCGACTGCTGGATGAGAAGACTATTCAGCTTGTGATGTCACATGTATAGAGCGATATAAAGAAAATGCAAAGAAAATTCAACTTTTCACTTTTCTCTCAAAAATAAAAGAACACTTGCCTTGCCTCTTTCAGAAGGCAGGGGAAATAATATTACCCTTAACATGCATATTTCAGTTACAAGTCGATGAAACGTGCATTTTTTCCAAAATAAAATTTTGTGAAATTCTCTTCATATTTTCCTTATATCGTTCTACGCATGTGACATCTTACACTGTTGTAGTCTTGTAATCCAGCAGTGACTGCGCAAATACATGAATATTCATAACTTTTGATCGAAGTGTCCGATTTTCCCTGCATTCACTGCAATCCGCATGTACATGAAAGCAACCAGCCCGTATCATATAAGAAGTTTTATCAATAAAGGTCATGTGCCTTTCGAGTCCACTGACCTGTACATAAGAGGTTAAAGATTTCAAAAGCCACAGAAACCCAGAGAGTCCTTGCAAAATTGTGTCAGTTCTTTCATGCAGCTTCAATAAAAGGAGAGCAAGTTGTCCTTTATTGTGCTTAACCCTAACTGCACTGGGGGGGGGGGGGGGGCTGGGAGGCCCCCCTCCATACTTTTGGCGATTGCATCGCGACCGCTGGGAATTTCGGATTCTCGCTTCATGACTTTTTCCCCTGAAGTCTTGCGCACATTTTGATACCACATTTGTTTATATCGGACCTACCTAGGGGGTGTTATGGGCCAATTAGTATGCGCATGTCATTAAAAACGGCTAATCGCTGCATATATTTGTGTACAGTTACATACTGTCAATAGACCACAGCTTGCATTACTTTATAAATTTTGCTCAGGAATTGGTTTTCCACTTGGTTCATGCTTCTATATTGTTCTGAAATAATTTTGGTCAAAGTTTAGAAACAATGATACACATAAGGAATATAAAAAAATAGAAAACATAAGAAATAAAAACAATACAAAACATAACAAAAAAGTTTTTTTCTCGTTTTTTTTTCTCTCTCTCTGAGGGGGAAATTGAGTTTTTATCCACATAGATGATTCAAATAACTCTTATCCTTCCACACGAATTACTGGGCACTCTTAGAAAACAATAAAACACATAACAAATGTAAACAGTAAAAACAAAAGAAATAAAAACATTGGAAAAACAAAAGAATAACAGTGATGTTTTCACTTTTTGAGACAAAAAACATTTAATTTCAAAATTGTTTTATGAGTATGGCAAATAACTTGTTTGATTTTTCTCACATTTCTATACTTTTGTATTCATTAATTTTTCTTATATTTTGCACGCAAAATCACATATAAGCTAATTTTTATTTAAAAAATCATGAATTTACATAAATTTGCATAAATTGTACTTCAAGGTTACAATATAAGGGACATTAGAATACAGTTGAAAGTATGGTAGTGCCCATGGGTCCTGTAAAAGGATAATTTTACTTCCTGTTTCATTTTAGTACGTCATGCATTTCAAGAGTATTCAAAAATTCATAAGTAGTAAATTTGCATATCAATAGTTTATGCAAATCTCCTGTACTTATAAAATTAGATAAGAATCTATTTATTTCACATTTGGGAAACATTAGGCTGAAATTATGAAAATATCCCCCAAATGCATAAAATACGCGTTATGAATAATTAATTAGCTAATTATGCAAAAAATGCATAATTGATTAAAATAGATTACACCATCAGATTCAGCACGCAAAGATCTATCAGCATGCAAATTTTCAAGTTCATCGGACATTGCGTTTCGGAGATCAATGGGAGGGGGCCTCCCAGGCCCCCTCCCCCCCCCCCCCGGTATTTTCATGGAGCCAAATAGCCCATTACAGTAAGGGTTAAAAGTGACCGTTTGGGTATAAATGGATATCGCTTCCCCTTTGGAATATAGCACCTTCTGCCCAAACTTTTCATGCGGTCGACCACTGTAGCATTACCAGCAAAACTCCTATGCTTCATTGACTAACGTGTCAGAACAATCATTCGCAGTTCACCGGAATATATAATCTTGTTGTAAATTTGACATCACAGCTTGTTTTGATTGATTTGATTTGATTTGATTTGATTCGATTCGATCAGATTTTGTTCCTCAAAAAAGGTAAATTTCTTGTCACTATAGTTTCCACTTACCTTGGTATAAAGATCTACGTTGACGGCAAGTTCCCTTGTAGATAAAAGTTAGTTTTCTGCATCAGCCCTAAATGTGTTAGTGATTCGAAGAGAAGTCTTACAAATGTTATGCGAGATATGAAATGAGATCATTTAATAAGTAGATCTGATGTTCTGTAGCACATTCTTCTTTGCTGTACTCCGTTATAACCTGCAAAAGGTTTTGTTTCTCAAGTAAAATAATCCAATTATTACGCGACTAAATTATCAAAATCCGTTTTTGTGAGTCGCAATAATGCTAGAGGTGAAAACTCAGTTAAAGCGACTAAAACTAGATATAAATACTCGTTGATTTTACCATAGGCTTCGGTTTCGCGTCCTTGCCCGCCACTCAATTTGTGAATCTGTGGCATGGCCGGCGGAACCGGAAATGGAAGAGGAGGGATGAGCTGAGGACCTTTTTATTTATTTATTCATTTATTTATTTTTTATTTATCTATTTATTTATTTATTTTTTTTTTTGCTTGTCCGGAATCCGGAAATGGAATGGGAGGGATGAGCTGAGGACCATTTTTCTTTTTTTTTTCTTTTTTTTTTATTGCTTGTTAGCTCATGAAACCGGGAAGTGGGCCCCCACACTATTGGAAAACCAAGGAGGTTCAAGAGAGTGGAGTCACAACTGTCGTATTTCCTTTGAAGTCACGTTTGATGCCGCCACTCGAAAGAAGCATGTGGCAAACTGGATCTGCCGCGCAGATAGGAAGACAATTGACTCATGTCTCATTGCATAATCATCAGCCACTTTCTAACGAAAATATGTCTGTGTGATGGTAATTACTTTTCGCCATCCCTACTTATAAAAGATAGGTGGTATATAATGGTAAAGACACTGGGATACGCGAATAGAAATTGCGCAAAAAATGATGAAATGAAAATGAAAATTACTCGACTGGCCGTGCCCGGCCACTAATCTGATATATCTAGTAATACAGAATTATACTCGAAGATTATTCCATATCAGTTTTATTTGGCGGAATTAAGTGGAAAAGTGATAAACCCGCTTTCCGGGAGGGTACAGTTTTAAACACTTTCACATGATACAGCTCTGATTTACACTTTTGCACATATTTTTTGAAGGGATTGGCCTTTGTTTAATGAGCTTTATCATTAAGTGAGATTTCGTTTCATTTAATAGATGTACAAGCAAAATATAGCCAACATTAAGTTAACGTTCAAAATGAATCTTCAGATTGCTCAGCAAGACGGCGGCATCAAACCCCGTCACCAAAGGCACAGATGCACCTGTGAAATTCTTTTGTTCATCAATAGAAAAGTGACAACTGTTTGAATAATTACAGCCAGTTGGAACTCCATCTCTTAAACCTCCTTGTGAAAACGATCCGCCGGCCCTGTGTGCATTACGTGAAGACGTGTGGGGTAACCTTTAACGATTCTCCTCGATCAAATGTGTTTAGCTCAAAATTTGTGCGTCCGATACTCCCCGTCATGTGACTCTTTGTCTATTAAACGTCCACAAGTCCAAAATATTTTTGTGACGTCTCCTGCAGGTAGTCTGGTCTGTTCAACTGTATTCCTTTATGCAGTTTCTGAAAATGATCAATTGCCATAAGAATCTGAAGATACTTTTTTTTTAAAGATTTCAGCTTTCACCTCAGGTTTGATCTATAAAAAAGGGAGGCCGTAACAGGCAGTTAGATTATATAGTATCAAATGTCTCATTTGCATATATACGATTAACCAATACGCCCATTCAAGGAAATTTATGATAGGAAATAAAAAATGTAGGAAAACTTGTATTCGAAGTAGTATTCCTCTACTTATGGGAAACTACACAAGATTTGCACAATTTTTTTCCAGAACTTAACAGAAAAAAGAAAGAAATGACAAAGCTGCTGTGAGATTGTCGTTGAGTATAATCATAGAGTACCCAACTGTCTCTCCTTTGGTTTTGTTTTGTTTTTGTTTGTTTTTTTCGGGGGAGGAGGGAGTGGAGGGAGTTCGTTTTGGTTGTTACAACTATATTTCGACAAGAGAGTCTCTCATATATAAAATGTATTTCTCAGACTATAACCACCACCCCCTCCAAAAACAAACAAACAAACAAACAAACACAACAACAACTACACACACGCATACACAGAAATAAAAAGAATTAAAATAGGCCCGATGCATGGTTACAGTGAATATAGAGAATTCCAAGCCATGGCTTATATATCCCTGCTGGAAAGAACACAGTGTTCCACAATGTGAGAAACGTAGTGTGAACACAATGTAAATTCGAACGTTTTAACAGAACGAACACAATGTGATCGTCAATTCACAGTGTGAAACAAAGCATTACTATGTGAACACTCTGTGAAAACCACACCACAGTGTGAAATCATCTTCACACTGTTAAATTCGAGCGTTTTCACATAGTCGACTATGTGAACACACTGCGGCTCACTGTGTTCTTTCCAGTAGGCTTGTCCTAATTCAAAGATTAGAAAGGCAGATAGACCCGACAGAGACAACCTCATCCGCTGTACCTCTAGGGCATGAATATTGAAAACCAAGCATGAGACGAAGGAAAATTTTTATAAATTAACGTTCCAACTTAAAAACAAATGAAAAGATTGACAGACGTTTCACCTTTGAGTATTATACAGCAAGCGATAGATTGTGTTGCTGTCTATATGCATTGTGAAGAGTTATTAAGGCAAAAACAGATAAATGCCATTTTCAAATTAGTATTATTTGTTGTTGTTGTTGTAAGGTCATCATCAAATAGAAAAATAAATATTTTGTATGACACTGCACGCGATATATAACAAGAAACATTTTTAAGTTATTATAAAAAAGAATATTCATTTATGGACTTCTTTGTTTAGTTTCCTTGTTTTCATAGACTTCAAACTCAAATAACTGAAGTTAACTCGAGTTATGAGCATATCGGTTTGACATTCAAACTTCTCATTCATTGCATATAATCAGGAAAGCCCCAAATTTGCCAAATGAGAGAGTCGACTTACTCTCACGATGAGGTCGTAGTCGTGAAACCCGACCCACTCGTAGTATGCATGGATCCATTCCGGGTATGAGAAAATTTCGCTTGAAATGCTGTCATTCACGGCATTCATGTATTTCGCGAAATCCCAGCTACAAAGCAAAAACATACAAACTGAAGTGCTAAAGAATAATATCGACAACTTTACCAAAATCTTAGTGATGTAGAGTCATTTTTTTTCTTTGCCTTGCAGTTTGATTGTTGACATTAGTAAAAGCCATCCACCTAAAATTACCATGGTACTCAAATTTCTCACGTATCTACCTGTCGTTACTCTTTTAACCCGTTCCCTACGGGAACCTGGTGGCATGTGTATTAAGTCTATTGGCATTGATTGGCAGTTCCAAAGTCAGTGTGGAATGGGTTAACACTGCAATAATGAAAGAATGAAGGACAAATTTCATTTACATCAATTCTTGATATGCAAAAGCAGTAAAACATGTTAAAAAAAAAGCAAGGCCCTACTCAACAGCGCAAATATGACATGGATGTTATACACAGGGGTCGGGATGAAATAGCATTTACCAAACCTTGTTTGGATTTTATTTCGACCTTGGATCTTTTAAATCACTGACTATGTAGTTAGTCAATGGTATAACTTTCAAGCACGGGGCATTGCCCAAACGGCCCACTGAGAAAAAAAAAAAAAAGTCATGTAGAATTTATCATTGTCGTTTGACCTACATTAAGTTCATTAGACAAATTTTGGAGTCCGGGCTAATTCATGTTCTTGGAAACACAGATAGTCAAAATGGAATAACTCTAATGTTAATGGTAATAATAATAATGATGAAACTGTGGGCCGATTTATATCGGAAGGAGCACAAGCCTCTGCAACGTCATTCTGAATAACAACATTACGTGTTGGACAAAGTTGGGAATTTCATAATATAGGTGATCAGGGTTTCAGTGTGATTATTCCTTCGACATTTTGAAGTGTTTGTAATCGATCTGTACATTCATTCATTACTTGAATCCAGTATGACGTCGGCATATTCAATACGTAATAACATTGTAAACCAACTATATCCGTTTGGTATATATTCGTCGGTATATATATATATATATATATATATATATGAATCATATTCTTTTTTATTAGAGGAAAATACTGTAATCTGTCCTCAGATGTTCCAGTATCGTATACCATTGTGTCTATTTTCTCCTTCTTTTATGTCCGCTCTTCTGCATTCTTACCGGTATGTGTACACAATTCTTTGCATTATATTCAATCTAGGTAGTATTTTATTATTACTCTTATATCATGGAATCCAGTTTGCTTGTGTCCGCGATGGCACGTGTTGTAGTTTCATTTCCCCCCTCTTTTTTTCCTTCCTAATTTGATTTCTTGTCAGTTGACATTGGTTTATTTGATTTTGTTTTATATGTGTTGTAGTTTCATTAATTCAATTCATTATTCGTTTTCGCATTCATTTTCTGAGGGTCCTATATAGTACAAGCTTTGCTATTTAGTGGAACCCTCCATTTCCATTCCATCCTTATTTAACTTGAACTATATGTATACGTATACATTAAAAAAAAGTACAGCTATATTTTCCTCATTAAATGAAGAAAATATAGTTGTATTAATCGCTTTGTTATTCATTATCACTTGTATCAAATCACGTTTTTGCAATTATTACAAATATGTTCTGTTATACATTGCATATAAGAAAATGACTTAGTACGAGGGACAGAGAAGAAGATGTATGTTATAGAATCAAACAAGTCAAATATTGCATATTTTGATTCGTTTGTGTATAAAATCTATTTTTAGGTCTATCTGTACGTAATTGTGTAACTGTAATTGTTGAGCGTGTCTTCATATAAGATGTATTTACATGTTATTCGGTACAGTATTGTCCTTGTCTTTGCATTGTGTCTCCTCTTTAATCCAGGAGGCAACCGAGGCCCTACATGTCACTTTGTTTATTCATATAATAATGAAAGCTGAACAGCAACATTCTCTGTTTATTTGACGGAAATGAAAATAAATTTAAATTTGAATTTAAGTTTGAATTTGAATTTGAATTTGAATTTGAATTTGAATTAGATGAGGTGTAACATTTCGCCAGTCATCCATGTAGACAATACGTTTTACCAGTTGGGAAATGCCGGTGAAGTAAATAGTATATAATCATCATCTCTTTCCAGACATTCACATCTTCACCAATACCCACAGGGTTTTGCACATTTTGTCGGAATAATTTCTTATAGGAGTTGACAGAAGTTAGTATCTTCCATGTTTACACCAAATGTTCAGATTAAGTTACTTAAAGGGATCGTATAGTTTTGGTTGAGACCTAATTTCAGGTTTCTAACATGTGTTGGTGAGATAATGAAAAACCTGTTGTGAAATATGAAAGAGAATGTAATTCCTTGAGGAATTCAACGTTTGTTTCTCCAAAACAGAGCGATTGTAATAAAGTGTGGGACCCATACGATCGCTTTGTTTTACTTTGTTTTTGGATGTTTCAGTCATTCCAAACCCGATTTTCATCAAATAAACTTTGAATTTCCCTTAAGATGGTATGCTCTGTACTATTTCATGAGTGTTTTCTTGGTATCTCGCAAAAAGTTAAAAGCCCAATTCTGATCTCCACCAATACTGCACTATCCCTTTAACGAATGATCAGTCGGCAATTATATGCCCTATTCTACAAGAATGCACCTGATCTTTCCTATTCGTGATCATACGATCAAGAGACTCACCAATTCTTTTCGTACTCGTGGACACTAATTTATTTATAATGATGCTGGGAATGTCATATCACAGATTTGACTAATGCATGTTGTTTCTTTCGTTAATCTGCTCAGTAAAATACCACAATAATGATATAATATTATGTCAATGATGGTGTGCTTAAAGGGATCAAGTACAAAGTTTCATACGTATGAAACAAGCTAAATAGAGTTCTTGGTTCGATACCAAGAAAGCCATTTATACAACATAATTCGAAGATTTAGTTTCAGCAAAAGTATTCAGCTTCTGACTGGTTAATAGATTCGCAGTATATTAATTTATAAACAAAGTGAAATAAATACAAATTGGCAACCCAATACAATGACAACTTTTCTCCTTTCTACTGACGTCATCTATATTTCGTCTTCGGTTATCGTGTATTCTCACAAAGTTTCATGAAATACCAAAGTATATTCTTACATCATCAATGATAAAAAAGAACTCTTAGCAGAATATAAAGGACAAGTTTACCCAATTACGTGTGAATTGGGTGGATGCAGTAATATTGTGGAATACATCAGGTAATGTTTGAGGAAAATGGGACAATCCGTTCAAAGGTTTTGAATTTCAAATTCAAATTCAAATTCAAATATCATCGCCAGATGAAAAGACTTCTATCGTATGTGATGTCACGTAAGTACAAGTATGTATAGAAAAAGAAAGAGAATTTCACTTTTTCATACATTCATGAAAGTTACATTCCCTCAACTAGTTTTTGGACACATGGTAAGGGTAATATTATTTCCCCTGCTTTCTAAAAGAGGTGGGTCAAGCGCTCTCTCGTTTTACTAGAAATTTGAAAATTTATTGAATTCTGCTTGCATTATTTCATTCTATATCGTGGTAAGTAGGTGAGATCACAAACTGTTTTAGTCTTCCAGCTAAGGCTGTACAGTAACATCAAAGATTCATAGCTAAATCCATCATTAGGTGATCCGAGTATCCTCTCGGATCACCTTCTGTATCTGTACTGATTAGGTGATCCGAGTTTCCTCTCGGATCACCTTCTGTATCTGTACGGATTCTTTGTTCTTCTTCTTCTTTTTAGCTGATCCGAGTATCCTTCGGATCACCTTCTGTATCTGTACGGATTCTTTTTCCTTCTTTATTTCTGGACAAAATTTGTGTATCGATTAGCTCAAAAATCCTCTTCCTATCAATGTCAAAATTATACCATATATGTATCATGTCCCAAAGACGACGGGTCAAGTAAAATCGTAGTGATCAGTCGACCGTGACGTCACTATGACGTCATTATATGAAAACACATTTTCAATCATATCTCATTAATGGAATGGAATTTTTCAATGAAATTTACGTCACGTAAATTTCAATTCAAGGGAATTCTACTCATGTTTTCAAAATTCATCGCATCGTTAAAACGTGCGCGTACGCGCGCGTTGAAATATTTGTATGCTCCAATCGCGCTCAATTTTTTTTTTTGCATACGTTTCAGACCATTTGGAGCATTTTTTGAAAAATTGAAAAAATCGGACGGACGCGTACGCGCGCGCACATATACGCACGCACAGCTCATATACAATAGAAATTTCCCGTTTTTTCACTTTGATCAGATGTCTGAAATGTCAAGGAATATTTCTACCAAGTTTCAAGTCAATCCGACTCAATATGACGTCATACAGGCCCGTCAAAGTTGAAATTCCGCGCCCGCGTCAATGGCGATATACAGTGCAACTATGCCAAAAAACCGCCAATTTTAAATCCGATTTTACTCGTCAGGATGGACGGTGACCCCCATTTTCTTTACATATTCTGAAAGCTGATGAGTTGTTCATGTCATTTCATGGGTTGGAAATGCTGAAAAAATGATTAAAAGATATCAGATTTCTTAATAAAATAAAAAAGTAAATTTTCAAAATGACGTCATCAAATTTCAAGTTCACTCGAGCGTATCTCACTTATCCTTTGTTAATTTTCTCCCAGATTTCAGTATGTTGTAGCTTATTAAAATTTTGACAGGATGATGTTATCACCTCGTAAAAACGGATTGAAAGTAATGTTGTAAAATTTGACCAGTTTACGTGTTATCTCTATGAGAGTGCAGTTTTTCTTGGAATGAAAATTGACATGACTACCTTTATCGAGCAATAGCTCACTTACACTACGGTGAATTTCTCCCAGATTTTAATATGTTGTAGCTGAGACTTTGGGCTATCGTGAATGTGTCCTCCATTTTTTCATACGATGTCGGGATCACATTAAAAAACTTGGTTGAAATTAAAGCTTATCTTCGATGTATTGAGATGTTTCTTTCTTTCTGCAGCTTTCTTTGCAATAAGTCAAGAAAAACAGCCCCTATCACCCCCAAATTTTGCACATGTTTAGTTCATGTCATGTACATTATTTCATAAAATAACAACTTCTTGATCAGACACCATCTTCGGTATGTAAATTAGGGTCAAAGGTCAGAAATGTTTTATCCCGTATCTTGGTGAATACGTGTCCCATCTTTCCCATATTTTGCACACGTAAAGACCATAATACAAGAATCATTTCACAAAATAACTACTTTTTGCTCAGATGCCATCTTGTCTGTGCAAAGTGGGGTCAAATGTCATATGTACTTCTTTCTCTATCTTTGTTATGACTTGTTATCTCTCTGGGAGTGCAGTTTTTTCTGCAAATGAATATTGACATGACTATCTTTTTCGAGCACTAGCTCACTTATGCTTCGGTGAATTTCTCCCTGATTTTAATATGTTGTAGCTGAGACTTTGCACTATCATTACTGTACACATTGTTTTTTCATACGATGTCGGGATCACGTTAAAAAACTTGGTTGAATTTAAAGCTTATCTTCGATGTATTGAGATTTTCTTTCTTTCTGCAACTTTCTTTGCAATAACTCAAGAAAAACAGCCCCTATCATCCCCATATTTTGCATATGTTTAGTTCATGCACGTACATTATTTCATAAAATAACAACTACTTGATCAGACACCATCTTGGGTATGTAAATTAGGGTCAAAGGTCATAAATGTTTCATCCTGTATCTTGGTGAATACATGTCCTATCTTTCCCATATTTTGCACACGCAAAGACCATGTTACAAGGATCATTTCACAAAATCACCACTTTTTGCTCAGATACCATCTTGGCTGTGGAAAGTGGGGTCAAAGGTCAAATATACTTCATTCTGTATCTTCGTTAGTGTATACGGAATTCGGTACCAAAGATGGCAGGTCTGACTCCCTTTTCTAAATGAGAATCCAAACATCACACGGCAAATATCCCCTAAACGCAGATGAAACATTTATGGCCATGCCTATTGGGATCAGGATTTGAATCGTTGATTTCCAAATAGATCGGATCACCTAATTTGTCAGTGTTGACAAATTCCAAGTCTAGTTCTTCTTCTTTATTTCTCCTCAAAAGTTGTGTATCGATTAGCTCAGAAAGTGTTCTTCCTGTCAATTTCAAACTTATACCATATATGTATCATGTCCCAAAGACGACGGGTCTAATAAAATCATAGTGATCAGTCAACCATGACGTCACTATGACGTCATTATATGAAAACACATTCTCAATCATATCTCATCAATGGAATGGAATTTTTCAATGAAATTTACGTCACATATATTTCAAGTTATGGGCATTCTACTCATATTCTCAAAATTCATATTTTCTCTTAAAACGCGCGCGCACGCGCGCGTTGAATATTTGTATGCTCAAATCGAGCTCAAATTTTTTTTTTGCACACGTTTCAGACCATTTGGAGCATTTTTTGAAAAATTGAAAAAATCGGACGGACGCGTACGCGCGCGCACATATACGCATGCACAGCTCATATGCAATAGAAATTTTCCGGGTTTTTTTTACGTTTATGGGATGCCTGAAATGTCAAGGAATATTTCTACCAAGTTTCAAGTCAATCCGACTCAATATGACGTCATACGGGCCCGTCAAAGTTGAAATTCCGCGCGCGCGTCAATGGCGATATACAGTGCAACTATGCCAAAAAATCGCCAATTTTAAATCCGATTTTACTCGTCAGGATGGACGGCCATCAGAGGCCATCTTGTCTGTGCAAAATGGGGTCAAAGGTTACGCTGTATCTTCGTTATGACGTGTTATCTCTATGGGAGGGAATTTTTCTTTCAGATGTGAAAATTGACATGATTGTCTTTATCGACGACTAGCTCACTTACCCTTCGGTGAATTTCTTCCAGATTTTAGTATGTTGTAGCCAATTTAATACTCAATAATAATATCACCAAGCCAGCCATTCGTCGTCTGGCAAGAAGGGGCGGCGTGAAGCGAATTTCGGGCCTCATCTACGAAGATATTAATACTTAATAATCAAAGCTTTAATCGGATGATGTCTTCACCTCGTGAAAGTGGATATAATGTAACCTTGTCAAATTTAACCAGTTTACGTGTTATCTCTATGGGAGGGAATTTTTCTGGAAATGAAAATTGACATGACGGTCTTTATCGAGCACTAGCTCATTCACTCTTCTGTAAATTTCTCCCAGATTTTAATATGTTATAGCTGAGACTTTGGGCTATCGTTATGTACCCCCCATTTTCTTCATACGATGCCGAGATCATATCAAAAATCTTGGTTGAAATCAAACTTATCTTCGATGTATTGAGATATTTCTTTCTTTCTGCAACTTTCTTTGCAATAACTCAAGAAAAACAGCCCCTATCACCTCCATATTTTGCACATGTTTAGTTCATGTCACGTACATTATTTCATAAAATAACAACTACTTGATCAGACACCATCTTGGGTATGTAAATTAGGGTCAAAGTCATAAATGTTTCAACCTGTATCTTGGTAAATACATGTCCTATCTTTCCCATATATTGCACACGCAAAGACCATGTTACAAGTATCATTTCACATGACAACCACTTTTTGCTCAGAGGCCATCTTGGCTGTGCAAAGTTGGGTCAATGGTCAAATATACTTCATTCTGTATCTTCGTTATAGTGTATACCGAATTTGGTACCAAAGATGGCAGACCTGACTCTCTTTTCTAAATGAGAATCCACATATCACACGGCCAATGTCTCTAAACACAGATGAAACCTATATGGTCATGCCTATTGCGATCAGGACTCGAATCATTGATTAAAAAAAAAAAAGCGGATCACCTAATTTGTCAGTGTTGACAAATTCCGAGTCTAGTTTATTTGTTTTATTTTATTTTATTTTTTGCCTTTAATAAAGGCACTCTTGTCATCGTTTCAAGGTATTGTTAATGATAGCCACTTCGCTATCCAACGATAGTTGCATTGGCGTAAGTCAGAGCCTGCAAGATATAGATGCTATCGCTCCCAAATTTGGTACGATACGATGTACAAGAGAGAAGTACACACAAATCAAATAATGCACCACTAGACTGCGTAACCGCAGTATTACAAACAAAGAAGCGTCCTTCATGGTTGTCGACTTAAGAATTCAATGTGCATTTATTCTATTCGGTATGTTTGAAGTTTTCTACACTCAACATACCAATGATCATAACAAAAACGGAAGAAAAAAAATCTGAATACATCAACATGAAGCTAGACACAGACTTGCATAAAATGTGCACAGTCATAAGTGGAAAAAGTTTGCATGCTTCAAACAAGCAAAAGTGAATAATTGTTAAGGCAGGAAGGTGAATTATTGTTCAATCGAGCTGAACGATGAAAGTAAGTTTTATATCAGGTTTTTCTGTAATAATGGCAATGACAAATATGCGAGTGGTGTTTTGTCTGCAACAAAGAGATTTTTTTTTTCTCTACAACATTACCCACTCTTTAAGGTTAGACCCGTCAATACCTGATACTGCTTCGTAGTTTCTTTTGTCTAACTGCATGAACTGTGTGTTTATTCTTGTGTGAACAAACACACAAAAAGAATCCCTTATTGTCATTTAAAATACATTACAATACAACATTCTTTTTTCGTTTCGTTTTAATTGCATAAGTATTGGTATATTTTGTACAGGTATTATATTGCACCATCTCAACCGAAAATGTACCATCCCTTGTAATGGTGATCAATCATATTATAAACGCACAGAGAACAAACAGAAACCCACAAAGTTATTTATAATCATCATGCATTCCATAACAGAAAATCTAACAATCTAACAAATATCTTTTAAGATTCCTCTTAAATATGTTTATATTGGGAGAATTTGTAACTTTAACGGGTAGAGAATGCCATAAACCTACGAAGGTCCAGTATGTGTAAGTATGTGCATTTTATAAATTATCTTATCTACTTTAAACATAATATTTCGTGTGTTGTACTTGTTGAATCTAAGAATACTGTATAGAAAACAAAATCACTTTGTTGAATATATCCACAAGATTTTTAGGAGTGGGGTTTGCTTTTGCAAAAGAACCTCATCTATGACAAATGACACCGCCATCCAAGACTAGGCAATGATTCATGTAATAAACTAAGAGCTTAGAACATGGACGGAAGAAAAACCTCAGAAGATAGAAGGAACGTCATTCAGGGTGACAAAGTTAAAGATTTTTAAAAAGAAAAACACGACTTGACGCGTTACTCTTACCTATCTTTGAATAGTTTGGTACTGGCAGGCGGATCTTGAATGTAGTCTCTGCATCGTCAAAGAATTTTAAGGCAGAAGAAAAACGTCTTTACATAAGATGTAGTGAAAACAATATGTTTTCAGATTCTCAAAGATCATCTCTGGAAGTCGTTATCATTCCATTCAGGCTAATCATGCTAATGAGAAATCAATTCATGATTTAGGACAAAGCCAGTGTATTTATTATTTTTTGTTTTCAACAAAGTTCTTTCACCTTTATACACATTATTCGTTATAAAATTGCACATGGTGACGTCATCATCTCACATTGGTGAGCGTTAGAATCATTTTTAGTCATCTATTCAATTGTGTTCAATGCGGACATCATATTTCCGGAGCAAAATAATTAAAAGGCCTCATTGATGAGGTAAAATGATGTATCGGTGCGATGTCAAGATATAATAATCTCCTTTTGGAGAGTACGAGTGGACGTTTCGATTTTCATAATGGAAGATTAATTTTGTCTTCATGGTCTTTGCCATCAAAATTTTGTGTTTTTGAAGCTCTTTTTTTTTTTCTCTAGGAGAATGAACCCCAAATATATAATTGGATTGAGGGAGGAAACAATATCAGTAAAACACAATATCATCAGCAAAGTTAATGAGGCCCCAATATTAAGCTCGGCTTGCTGGGGATAATCCTGTATGGTACTTTGATTTTTTTTTTCTCTTATCATATCCCTGTTCTCTGTCACATTGATTTCTTTTATTATTTGTACCATGCAAACAAAAAAAGAAATGAAATGAAATGAAATGAAATAATGAAATGAAATGAAATAATGAAATGAAATGAAATGAAATGAAATAATGAAATGAAATGAAATGAAATGCAATGCAATGAAATGAAGTCAAAGTGTGGGGGAAGTCGGACAATGTCTCAAAAAGTTATTTTTGAATTTTCCATCGCTGGGTGAGAAAACTACTACAGTTTATGACTTCATGTAGGAGAAACGATGTGAAGAAAATATACAGAAAAATTCAGCATGTTTTCCTTTCCTAGCATAACGCTCTTTCAAAAAGCAGCTGGAATGGCATTACCCTTAACATGTGTCAATAGCACCTCGCGGGAATGTATATTCCCCCTTTCCCCAAGATTCAAATTTTGTGGAATTCTTTTAAAATTCTAATTAGATTATTGTCCCGGCGTGACGTCACGAAATGTAGTAGTCTTCTCCTTCAAAGATATCAGCATTCATTAAATCAACATGCTTATTTGTGTTTAATTTCCTTTCTAGTTAACTTCTAGTCAACCACAAAAGTCAGGTTGCATGTTTACCTGTCTCCTTGGATAGCCTTCTGTAGATCCAAGACGGACCCTGGTTTTGGAGTCCATGTCTTCACCAGTGGACACCGCTTATTGATCAATGCGTTGAGAGTATCTGGTTCGTTTCTGATGTTGATTTTCCGAAGATATCTTGGGGGAGGGGAGGGTAAAATAAGTTGCAACAAGCAATGTAACCACCAACACTGTAGATACTGAAAAAAAAGCGGTAGAATGCCGTGCAGGTGTTACCAAAAAAAAAAATCCCACTTTTGATCCTTAATAGTTCAAAAACTATACATCAGGTAACACTGACATTGATATGAGCAATAGCTGAATGGTACAATTTTTCAGGTTATTTAAAAATGAAGGCATAAATCAGTTTTATTATATTCGGGATTAATTTTTTAAGTTAGTTAGGATTCAGATTGTGCTCTTTTTTCAACCTCTGTAAAAAAAAAAAAAAAACTGTAACTTTGCACAGGGGTCAATTTGTGTGTATGATGGGAGTGCGTGGTTAACACCCAGACAATGGTCCTGGACAATGATACTTAATTATTTATTCATGAGGAAATGTTTTTGTTGTTGTTGTTGTTGTTGTTGTTGTTGTTGTTTTGGTTTTAATGGCGTGTATCACTCAAGATTGAGTATTTACCCCAACTATCACAGCTAGTCTTTATTCATCCTGAAATGTAGGTTATACAAGCACATTACGTTTTTCCTGTGTATGCATTTCACTTCTTACCATGAATTCAGACTAGCAGTGCCAGGGCAATCCATCATGAATTATCCGTTAAAGCATTCATGTGCCTTGGAGCAAAAGACCGAAGAAAGTCTAGTCAGCAGAGCTCTAAACGAGTAGTATTCATATACATTGGTCAGGGTTGTCGTAAGAACACACTCACACACACACATCATTGGTTCCTGTGTATAAAGTTCAGGTTTTGCACAGAGGGTTAAAATTTGACCAAAATCTGGAACCTGTGGATTTAATGAAACTGATTCATGCTTTCATATTCAAATCACCTCCAAGTAAACTGTGCACTATTCAGCTATTGATTCAACTATAGATGACGGTGTTATCTGATATATAGCTTTCGAACTATTTAGGATCAAAAGTGGGATTCTTTTTTTTTTTTTTTTTTTTTTTGTAAAACCGAGTACATGATCATAGAGTTTTCAGTTAGGGGATTGTATTCCTAGAAACAGAAATTATTGAAGATACCAATGGTATTAAAGCAAAACGACGCTTTAAAATTGTTCTTTTCCCTCACAATATAACCATTATTTGATACTAAAAAACCCAGAATGTTTTAGTATAAGCATGAAATTGAGATTCTCCCTGACGTGATTAACGAACTTCTTCTCGTCGAATTTTGTATAGGCACTAGCAACACCGTCAATATTACACTTCAGAACTACGTGTATAGTGTGCCTTGTTCTATATCTAAACTAGCACATGGAAAGCCAATCTCGCAGAGGAATTACTGAATACGGTGACCAAGTAATATTACATTTAAATTCATTATTTTTTAATCATTTACCATCTTTATGTTAAAGGTATTGTTTACCATTGGGAGCAGTGACTTAAGAAATGTTTGAGTTATCATATTTGATGCATAGCATGTGTAGGTCTGTTGTATCACAAAACATCCTACCATTTAAAAAATGTGCAATAAAGCCTTAAATATGAGGAGATATCACTATTGTTCTAAAAAAAAAACCCTAACTGTAGACGGTTTAGTCTAAAAACTATTGTATTATAATCTTCACAATTTGTCCATTTAAACATACATAACATTATAATGATCAATTTTTTACATTGGTTGTTTCTATCCCTAACTCACATTTTCGAACTATTTTGAAGAACTTGGTTTTTATTTCATCTGCAAAATGGTAAATAATGCCTTTCAGGTATTTTGGTTAAGAAAATCACCAGTACATGGCAGGTGTTTCATCCGTCGTATTTTCATTATAATTACATTCTGAGAATTATGAACATTGAAATCGCTTGCCATCGAATGGATACTTGCTTTCCAACACGCTTGTACACAAACATTATTTTTGACACGATATAATATTAACAGCCAATAATATTATTAGTATCTGTAAATTGAACAATATTCATTCTCAATTCATAACTTTGTTAACATCCCATATTTCAAATGGAAAGCGTTTTGTTGGTCGAATATGTTTGTTAATCATCGCATATGTTGCATAAATGTGATGATTCAAGCGGCTGAATACATTTGCATTCAAACGCATTGACATGAAGTGCGTATAATATGCAAGTAAATGCCTATATATATATATATATATATATATATATATATATATATATATATATATATAATACACACACACAATTATAATTTATATCATTATAAAAGTGGCTACTTGTATAACGCAAAGGTCCACCTTTCAGTGCTCATGGCGCTTCAGAAATGTGTGTATATATATACAGTGTGTCTCAAAAAAAAAAGTAAACCCAACTTCAACGGCAAATTTTCAGAAAACTATAAAATATTTACACATTATTTTTTCATGGTTAGATAGTCCAATAAGTCCTCTGTCCAATGATACCACGTAGGTTATGTAACTGTCATGCATGATTGAGCATGATTCAACTTAGTGAATGGGTGTGAAATCATCACTGTGGCAAGTTAGAATTGCACTTTGATTGGAAGTTCATCAATCAAATGACATAGGAAATGTCTGATTTGGATGGAGATGCAAATCCAGTCTTGCTATTCTGTTAAAAGTTGCGCGTAGAATTCCAGTATCATTTCTCCTGGTGCTTATGCGTGGGTTGGCTTGGATGGCCTCTCTCACCACTTAGATGTTTTCAGCAGACCTCCCAGTTCGTCTGTGGCCACAGTGTCCTTTATTCCTGTTCAAACTAGTTCCGTGATCAGCATACTTTCTCACATTGTGCCACATGGCTCTTTTTGTTCGAGGCTGCCTGTCGGGGAACTGCACCCGAAAAGCCTCTTGAACGTCCACGAAACATCTTGTTTCCTGGTATCGAGTTACCAGGAATACTCTCTGCTCAATTGTCAACACTGTACCATGTTTGGAAAGCATGTGAAGTGTACCTGTGTCAGGAACAACCTTTGCTGAAGTTGTTATGTAATCATAGGCCTAACATTTGACAAATATCGAACTTCAAATATGCCCTTAATGCATGACAATAGCAAGAAATAACTTGCCACAGTGATGATTTCACACCCATTCACTAAGTTGAATCATGCTCAGTCATGCATGAGAGTTACATAACCTACGTGGTATCATTGGATAGAGGACTTATTGGACTATTTAACCATGAAAAAATAATGTGCAAATATTTTATAGTTTTCTGTAAATTTGCTGTTGATGTTGGGTTTACTTTCTTTAGAGACACACTGTATATATATAATATATTAGTTTCAGTTTCAGTTTATTTTATTTAATCACGGCAAGAAAGCTGTTCTTCTGCAAATCCGTGAACAACGTAAAAAATAGCAGAAATACATAAAAATTGCATATACAATTATAATAAAGAAAGGAACAAGTGTCAGGTAACAACAAAACAACGATACATTTGAAAAAAGTACAGCTGTGGTAACATGTTATTTCAACAATATCAAATAGAAGGAGAAAAAAGAGGAAAAAATAATCCTAGGCAGTTGCTTAGGCTACAGCAGAAATTATCAAGAGCTCGTTTGAAACTGGACAGATCTTCGAGAGCTAACATTTCAAGTCATACGCTAACTGATTGTAACTCTGGACTCCTGTAAAGGCAAGAGTTCTTTTTGTAACTGCTGTTTTTACTTTACACAATACAAATTTCTTTATACTGTTTCTCAAAAAAATAATTTGCTGTATGTTCTTCAAAATATTGCAATACATAATCTGGAAACATTCCATTACAAATGTTATACATCTATGCAAGCTACTCTCAAGAAATTTGGGAGTTATGCACAAGCTTAAGCATGTTTTCCCCATATATATATATATATTACGTACAATATAGTTTATATTCGACTTTATTACTTCCCTATCTTCATTGTAGTATACTGGCATGGGGGAATTGTTCCGCATGGAGTCTTCAGAATACAAAAGCGAGCTATAAGGATTATCAATTGTACATTTTTGCGCATTCTTACAGTTACGTAACTAAGTTGCTCGGGTGACGAGGAATCTTGCAAGCGCAATACAGGTGGCTATAATATTTCGTTAAGCTCTGATGTATTTTTTTGTTTCTTTTGCTCTTTTTGCTCTCTTTTCCTTTACGAAAATTTCTTTCCTTTCATAGATTTCGTTACTAGGTTGTGGAAGAAGACCAACATTTTCATCTATATAGGGACCTATACATTACAAGCTCTGCTTTTTTTTTTAGTAGGTTCCCACATTTCATGTTTGTAAAATTGTCTTCGCTTGTATTCTTTAATTACGACGCTATGTCCAATCTTATGTTCAATCGATTGTATCATGTTATTTGTTTTTGAGATGTGGAACAATAAAAATCAATCAAATCAATACATAACATGTAGTAATTGTTTATATCTTCGTTTTTTCCAAAGTATCTAATGACAGACGTTTGTAGATTGCTGAGTACATTGGTTCAACCAAAAGGACAGTTTTCAAAACTCTATTTTGAATAATTTGCAACTTTTCAGAATCCGTTTTTCGCAGATTACCCCGTACAATGAATTTACTCTAATAATGGACTTGTAAAATACAATTGCATTTTTTTTTTCAGTTATACAAAATCGTATTCTTTTCAATAAACACAGACTTTTCACTGTGCTTTTTGTCACCCTATCCACCTGTTGGCTCCAATCAAGATGTTGGTCAAGATAAACTCCTAAGTATAAATTTTACAGCAAGTAACAGAGGGAACCTTAGATTCATCAATGCTGACTCTCAACACCTTGTCCCTAATCCTCTTTCTGGAACCTACTAACATCACTTCACACTTTTTCACGTTCAGAGCGAGGGAGTTACTTTCAACTATTGTCACGATTGTGACAAGCACGTCAAGTCGTTATTGAGAGACCTCTTTGTATTTGACCGAGATCCTTGCTAGGTAAATAAAGACACGTATCGTCAGGGTGTGATGGACCTTACGTTCCTTAATGCAATCAGGCAAATCGTTGATGTATACAATAACAAGAGCCCTAAGGTAGAGCCCTGTGGGATTCCACATGTTACATACCTAGGCTCGGATATGGAGCCGTAAATACCAGTATACAGACCACGATCACGGAGAAATTTACTAAACCATTTACACGAATTACTATTTAATCCAAGGAGAGGTAATTTGTGAAGAAGTGTCGCAGATTGACTGTGTCTAATGCCTTTTTTTGGGTCAATGGAGACCATTCCAACCATTTTACCCTTATCTAAGTTATGGAGCATTTCTTCTGTGACGCAAAGTAAAGCAGTCATAGTGGAATGGGCAGGTCTGAAGCCTGATTTATTTGGGTTAATGATATCATTTCTAATTTACGTCGATGTGGGGCAATTTGTCAATCAGTTGCAATGATATCATTTCTATTCGGATAATCATACAACTTATAAAAGATGAGCTTTTCAATTTTCTTTGTAACAACAGACAAAAAGATATGGGTCTGTAATTATCCATCTCACTTCGACTACCACTTTTATACACTGGCGCAACTTTTGAGACCTTCCATTGTTCTGGAATGCAACCACAATTCAAAGAAAAATTAAATATATATAGAAGTGACTTTGCAATTTTACTCATAACAGGCTTTATCAATGTTATAAACGTATAGTGTCCATTCCATAGGAGTTTTTCGTTGGCATACTTTCAACCACTTTCACAGTGTCTTTAGTTACATATTCAAACGAGAACAAGGAGCTCCTTTTCGGTGCACATTTTGCAATCTCTTCCTCTGTTCTTTGATTATGACTCTTGCAAATCGCATCTCCTATTTTTGTGAAATATGCATTAAAACAATTTGACATATCAACTTTATCCTTGACCTGTGTGTTATTATTCACAATGTATTCTATTTGCTTGAATGTATTCTTTGCAGGAGTAATACACTTTAAAGATTTCCAAACATCTTTTGAGTTACCATTGCTGGAATAAATGACATGACTTATATATTCTTTCTTCGTCTGACGACATTTCATAGTAACTTCATTTCTAAGCTTCGTGTAAAGTAAACTTCCTTAAACTTCCACTCACTCTGAGTTTTAGATGATTTAGAAATGAGTTTTTGTCTATCTCTTGGATGCATTACGTCCAAGTACGTGGAAGGTGATTAATGAAGTTCTCAGAGTTAAAGATAAATCGGAACAAGTGAAGGAAATATTCCAGCATGGTATCTCGATCCAAAATCCGGTACATGATGCTAATGCGTTTAATGATTTTTTTGTAGATTTAGGCCCCAGACTTGCTAGTAATATCCCAGTAACAGATAAAGAATTTCATTATTTTCTAACTGATCCAAATCCTCAATCTGTGTTTTTTACTCCCATCCAAGAATACAAGGTGT
Source organism: Diadema setosum (assembly GCF_964275005.1). Lineage (NCBI taxonomy): Eukaryota > Metazoa > Echinodermata > Echinoidea > Diadematoida > Diadematidae > Diadema > Diadema setosum. The sequence continues at coordinate 1,434,215 of NC_092704.1, forward strand.
GGGATGTAGTTCTCAAATTGAAAGCAAAAAAAGAGTGCTGGACATGATGATATTACAAATTTTTTACTGAAAAATATCTTATCCGCAATATTGTCTCCTTTAACGTATATATTTAATTTGTCCCTTGTTACTGGCGTAGTGCCTAGTCAAATGAAAATTGCTAAAGTTGTTCCGATTTATAAAAAAAAGGTAATAAGCAAGATGTAAGTAACTATCGTCAATTTCTCTTTAGACGGCGATGTCTAAGATTCTCGAACAGTTGATATATTCTCGTGTAATTAAGTTCTTAAACGAATGCAATATTTTTTGTGAGTCTCAAGTTGATTTAGGAAAAAACACTCTACTACTCACGCTGTGCTTGCTTTTATCGATACAGTAGCCCACGCCATTGACGACTCATCACATACTGTTGGTATATTCCTGGACCTGTCCAAGGCCTTTGACAGTATCGATCACGGTATTTTGTTATACAAACTCTCGCATTATGGGATACGTGGAAAGGCCTTGGACTGGTTCAGGAGCTATCTAACTAACAGGAAACAGTTTGTAAATATTAACGGATTCAGTTCCAGTTTAAAAACACTATCTTGTGGAGTTCCTCAAGGATCCCTTTTAGGCCCACTTTTGTTTATTCTTTATATAAATGACTTCAAAATTCATCTAATGTTTTATCTTTTCTTCTTTTTGCCGATGACTCTAATGTCTTCTTTTCACATCGAAACCCAACAACCCTTTTAGATGTAGTAAACAGAGAATTAAAGCCGGTTCAAATGTGGATTCAAGCAAACAAGTTGTCTCTTAATGTAAATAAAACTGTTTATATGTTATTTAGTAATTCTGCTATCCATTTGCCTGGCGATATAAAAATGAACAATGATTTTTTGATTCAAGTTGAATCGTTTAAATTTTTAGGTCTTTATATTGACCATGAATTAACATGGAAATATCATATAGATTATTTATTTAAGATGTTTTCAAGAATATACTGGGATTTTAAATATGCTAAAACATTTTTTCCCCAAGTATATTTTGAAAAAATGTATATTCAACGCTTATCTTACCCTATCTCTCTTACGGAATACTTGCCTGGGGAAACTGTGCCAAATCATATATTGATAAAATTTTCAAATTACAAAAACGGGCTATCCGTTCAGTTAATCTAGCCGACTATTATTGTCACACGAATTATTTCTTCTTTGAAAACAGACTCCCTAAGGTTGCTGATTTGTTTTTATACAACTTAGGAACATTTATGTTTCAGTTATCAGCCAACGGCTTGCCTGATGTATTTACTTACATGTTTCAGAAAAACTATGCCGTCCATGCTTACCCCACAAGACAAAGAGACTCATTTCACCTTCCACGTACTCGCACACTCCTTGCTCAAAAAACAATTGTTTTTAACGGACCTAAATTTTGGAATGATCCTCCCGCCGATTTAATGAATTGTTCTAGTATGTTTACATTTCAGCAAAACTTGAAATTAATGTTAATAACTGAATATAACCAGCCTGATTAGAATTTTTTTAATGTGTTTTATGCGCAGTATCCCCTTTTTAGTGTATATTTCTGGTATATTTCTGGTTCCATTATATAATCACTGCATCCGTACCTGTATTAACATTTCGAACTCATTATGAAGTTGATTATAGATAATGTGCACGCATATACTTGTGTATATATATCCCATATTTCCACTCAGTTCTTATTCTTTGGATTCTTTTTGTTTTCACTTTTTCTTTTTCTTTTTCTTCTCTTTTATTTCTTTTTCCCTTTGTACCTTGATATTTTAGCTTTCATATCGTTTCGTCATTATTACTTTGTGTTCTATCTCCATTGATTGCATAGTAAATTTACACCGGTATGTTTTTCACGGAACCTGCGTTTCCAAGCTTTGCTTTTGCGGTTCCATCATATTTCACAAGTTATAGAGAATTGTCTTATGTACATTATGTATGCTGACACACTGCAAGACCAGTGCAGTTTCAGTTATTCAATTCAATTCAATTATATATAACATTTCTTCTGTTATCCAAGAAGACTTTTTTTTGTCTTTACTCATTTCTTTTTAAGCGGTACAAATGCATTCCTCACACTTAATAACTTTTCTTTTTTTTCAAATTCTTGATATGCCTTAATAACATTATGGTATGTTTCTACGTGGTTCCATTGTGCCCGTTTATTGTACCTTAGAAATCGCTTCAGTATATACTTCCATTATTCTTATTGCATTTACCAGCATTTCGAGACACCTTATTATATGTACATTTTGTTTATGGTTCTTGTTCTTTGTACCCCAAGTGCAATATACAAGGTAGTGGTCACTCGTATTTATATATATATATATATAATATGCGGAGGATTATTATTCATAACTGTCTGCCCCCAAAAGGAATACGCACATTAAGGATTGAAGAATTCGTCTGCTGGGTAATCGAGCTTAGGTCTGCTTGAACCGCTTTGAAGTCTCCCGTGGCCGAGCGGTTAAGGCTTTGGCGTTCCATGCCAAAGACCCGGGTTCGACTCCCGGCGGAGACCAATTTTACAGCTCGAGCTATTTAGAAGTTCAAGTTCAAGTTCAAGTTCAATCATAGAAAAAAAAAGAGTGCTGGGGAATTTCAATTCCAGTCGAGGTATCATCTCATCTTACATGTACATAATATGTATATGTAAATACACATTGTATGTATTCATGCACATGTTGTATAAATATAAACACACAAGATTTATACGTAGTTATATATTTATATCTAATTATATATATATATATATATATATATATATATATGTATGTATATGTATAAGTGTGTGGTTCGTGTATGTTGGTGTGTGTGTGTGTGTGTTTGCGTGTGTTTGTGTGTGTGTATCACATTCATTACCAACATGTGACTTACTCATCGGAGGGATGCGCTTCTATGAAGTATCCAGCGATTGGGCAGAACACGATTGGCTTTACATCTTGCACCACTTGTGCCTTGTAGGAGAGTAATTTCTTGCGTTCGTTCCGAATGAATTGCTCTTTCCATTCGTCTGAGCAGTACAAAACAGATCAAAGGTTAGGCATACAATGCATTTCAATAACACGTGATCATTCTTTAGATATCTTTTTTTTTTCATACATTTTTCATACGTATGTATATTTACGTATACCTACATACACACTGTATGTGCTGCCTGCACGTATTTATCACATTGTAAATGCACAGTTCAGTGCGTTTCAATTGGCTAACGTCGAGAATGTATAATAATTGTTTTGGATATAAACTCCAAATTTTATTGTCCAAGAATGGAAATTCACTTTGCCCAATTGATCATGGGCCCAGCAGCCACTGAGCAGCGCCAGATCGACGTTGCTGTAACCTTTTCAACTGTTGAACGGCAAACAAGGTAGCAGCAACTCCCATCTTTTAACGTCTTTTGGTATGACGCGGCCGGGGTTTGAACCCACGACCTCCCGATTGTGAGGGCAGCCGCTCTACTCACTGACCCAACACATCGGTATTGTGCCGTGCAAGGCTGAATCGCAGTGCAAAACTCTTTCTTCAATGGATTGGATTGTTAAATCATTCTTTTGCAGCAAATACCACTGGCTTCTCGTTCGAGTCGATGTTCCTTGCTGCATGGGCAATTATTCCGGGGCCTTTATGCTATTTACATTTTAAATCGTATCTCTCGGTTTGAATTCTCAAGGCAATTCTGACATTTTCTGTGGCATGCTTTTGTAAACGCAAAAAAGGGGGGGGGGGAGAGAATTCATGTTTTCAAGAAAGGCTTCAACGATTTTGAATGCCAACAAAAGGATATTTTTTATGTTCTTGCCCCCACAGTTACACTGTGTGCTTATAGTGCACATTCATGCTGCGCCCACGTGTCATCTGTGTTCATGTTCGTTTCATGTTCGTTTCCTTGTTTTGTCTGTGTTTCATGTTTCTCTGTACGCATTTCGGTTTCCTTTCTTCTTTTAGTTCTGCAAACCCCCACGTAGCTGCTGAGTTAGGACCAGGCGGGAGGCCAGTTATTAATTCCCGAATGTTTTATATTCTAACCCATGGCTGACACAATAAATTTTGCTTTTAATTCCTTGAATAATGATGAATTCTATAACACAGTAAGGCACTCTGAATCTGATCATGCAAATATTATCTCCAGTTTATATGAAGATTACATATCCAATAAATACAATACCTCAGCACAAGAATTTGAATATAACTTTGACTCAAATGATCCAGTCCAGAGTCCATCGTGTGTTTATTTGACCGAAAATCAGTATAAAAATCGGATCACGAATACAGTTGATGAAACATTTTTGTTAGCTCACTTTAACATACGCAGTATCAATAAAAATTTTGATAAGTTGCGCTTACTCTTAGAAAACCCAGATCATAAATCTTGCTCCATCATAGGGCTAACAGAAACATGGTTGAACTCTAATATCAGTCATTTATTTTCTTTACCCGGATTCGAATTTGTATTTAGAAATAGAAATGAGAGAGTTGGTGGAGGAGTTGGTTTGTACATCTCGAAAAAATTTAAATATATTATACATGAGGAGATTAGTGTTATGAGCGATGTACTCGAATCCCTTTTTATTGAATTGATAAATCCACATGGAAAAAACATTATAATTGGTGTAATTTACAGGCCCCCTCGGTCGAATTTGAATGATTTTTTGACAGTTTTGCAGGATTTAGTACAAAATCCCATGATATATATTAAAGATACATTTCTGATGGGCGATTTTAATATCGATCTCATGAAATCTCATGTAACTCCCAAAACAGTTCAAAAGAATTTATAGAAACATTAATGTCTGCTTCATTTTTACCATTAATTTCCAAGCCTACCCGTGTCACCAGCCAATCGGCTACCCTCATAGACAACATTTTTTGTAATGTTCTTCCACTTCCTGAGTCTGGTATCGTCCTCTCAGACATCACTGACCATTTTCCTATATTTGCTCAGGTTCCAATTAAACTGACTAAACAAAATAATCATTATAAGCGTCGTAAGATTACTACAGATAATCTTACAAGTCTCCAAAACAGTTTAAAAGAACTCGATTGGTCTTCTGTATACAACACTACCGATGTCAATTTGTCTTATGATTATTTCATATCTACTCTTACCTCCGAAATCGATAACCATATTCCCCTGCGTAACATAAAAAATAGATATAAGCAAATTCCAAGACTCCCGTGGATAACCCAGTCTATATTACGATCCATAAATAGGAAAAATAATTTGTTTTATAAATATAGATGTAATCCCACTGAAAAAAAAATAAGAAAAAATATGTTTCATACAAAAACACACTCACCAAATTATTGCGTACGCAGAAGAATTTTTTTAATGTTAATCAGATAAGCAAATATAAAAATGACATTAAAAACACATGGAAAACATTAAAGAATGCTATGAATACACCTAACAATTCATCTAATATTTTTGAAGTTCGGTGGGGCAATGCCTCCAGCAACACTCCCGCTGGCATGGCTGAAATATTTAATGACATCTTTTCTTCAATTGGAAAAAAAATCTTTCTCAAAATATTCCTCTTTCTAGTAAATCTTTTAGTGATTTTTTAGATACACCTAACTCCAAAACTATATTTTTTGACCCAACATATAAAGAAGAAATAATAAAGATTGTTGCCAATTTGAAAGAAGGTAAAAGTACTGGCCACGACGGAATTGACAACTATTTGATAAAAAACATAATTCCTCAAATAGTGGATCCCTTAGTACATATTATCAACTCATCGCTTGCAACTGGCCATGTGCCAAATAGCATGAAAATTGCGAAAGTAATTCCTATTTATAAGAAAGGGGAGAAGGATGATGTCAATAACTATAGACCCATATCTTTATTATCTTCTATTTCTAAGATTCTTGAAAGAATAGTCTACATCAGGACAGTACGTTTTCTTAAAACCTGCGACATATTTTCAAACTTTCAATTTGGATTCAGGGAAAATCACAGCACAACACACGCACTACTTGCCCTCATCGACAAAGTCACACACGCACTCGACACACTTTCACACCCAATAGGTATCTTCTTGGACTTCTCCAAGGCCTTTGACACGATTAACCACGGAATACTTCTCGCCAAACTGTCTCATTATGGAATACGTGGAAAGGCCTTGGAGTGGTTCACGAGTTACCTATCAGAAAGATCCCAATTTGTACATGTCAACGGCTTTGACTCTCAAAGTAAAACAATTGCATGTGGTGTTCCACAAGGGAGTTTATTAGGCCCATTGTTATTCATTATTTATATTAATGATTTTCATAGATCCTCGGAGAAACTATCATCCATATTATTCGCGGATGACTCTAATTTTTTTTTCCCCACCCTGACCCAAATATCTTAATAAGAACAGTCAATGAAGAATTGATAAAGGTCATTCAATGGGTATACGCAAACAAATTGTCATTAAATATTCAAAAAACAAAAGTTATGCTTTTTAGTAATTCTTTAGATAGCCTCCCAGGCAATATAACATTTGATACTACTCCCTTAGAAGAAGTTTCTTCTTTTAAATTTCTTGGTGTTTGCGTCGATAACAAGCTTTCATGGAGGAATCATATTGATAACATATGTAAAATTATTTCACGTAACATTGGCGTAATGAATAGATTAAAATACTATCTTCCTTCATCTGCATTATTAACTCTTTATTCTAGTTTGATACTCCCTTATTTAAACTACGGGATTCTTGCTTGGGGTAATACATATCAGATGTTACTTGATAAACTTCTTTTATTGCAAAAGAAAGCGCTTAGAATTGTTTTTAATTTACATACCCGAGAACACACAGATGCTTTGTTTTCTGACCATAATATATTAAAAGTAAATGATTTGTATGTGTTTCAACTTGGTCAGTTTATGTTTAATTACAACAGTAACTTTTTACCTAAAATATTCCACGATTTATTTCATTGAAACAGTCATGTTCATAACTATCCCACGAGACGATCCGACGAATTCCATCTTCCGTTAATGAGAACCGCACATGCCCAAAATACATTTCTTTATACTGGACCCAGACTTTGGAATAATTTAGATAATAGTTTAAAAGATTCCCCCAAATTTGTCACATTTAAATACAAACTCAGAAAACATTTACTTTCTACTTATAATCTTAGATAATTTAAATTGCTATAATTTATGCTTGAGCTTTCACCTGTCCTGATGTCGCAGCACTTGGCGTGTTCTGTGTGCAGACCTCTCTTCTTTCTTCTCTCCTTTTCCTTTCCTGTCTATTGTTCTTCGTAGACTTGTATTGTTACCGTCTTCTCTCCTCTCGGTACTGTCTCGCGTCCAACAGTGTATATGCGTGTGGGTAATTGAATGTGTGTACGAATGTATTGTCCTTATCATATTTTCCCGGTACACGTGGTTCAATGAACAGTGTCCGGGCACTTTAGCATTGGTATTCTATATTTTTTCCCGACCTGTGTATCTCAAAATAACTACATGTATACTGTTATAGAATAGTATATCATTCACTCATTATTTATCTAGCGATCCATGTCCGACAAGCTTTGCTTTTTAGTGGATCACTATTTTCCATGATCGAATTTATTTTCCGCTCGCCCACGTAGTATTTGTACAGTGTTCCTCTTTATTATTGTACATATATGTTGTTCTATAATTTGTCTCGTATATTACATAAATCTTTTGCAAGCGTTGAACAATATTATTTAATGACATGTATACAGTGTACTATGTTTTTGATTTTCGTTGATTGGAAATAAACTATGATTGAATTGAATTGATTGAATTGAAAATGGCAAGTACATAATATCGCCTATTTCTTGCAATTGTATTATACAATTGCACTGTAATGTTGTAGTGTACACTATTATAGTGCACACTAAAAGAGTGTACACTTGTTACCTTATTAAAATCATACCGATTTGAACTCAGATTCTTAAATGCTGCCTAAAAGGAATGTAAATATAATATGAAATTAATATAACAGAATACGTTCATGAAAAGATTGTCATGCGATTTAGATCGCTTCATAATCAATACTCATTGATTTATGTCATAATATTTGTTCAGTTATTTTCTTTTTTTAATATGATTATTTTTGATGCATGTTAGCATCACGAAAGCACGAAGCATCTAATTTTCAAGTAGATAACTAAGCTACATAATTGAACGCATTAATTATATATAATATTATATATATATATATATATATATATATGATATCATATGAAGAGTTTGTTTGCAAAAACCGATAAGTCCATTTTTGAAGATTTTGAAGTACTGTCTCTGTCATAAAGTACAAAATAATACCTTTTAAATGATATATTGGTCACTACAAATAAAGATACACTTTTTAGGTTATGGTCAAAAGAAGCAAAAAATTTCTTATCATTCTCTTTATTTTTCTTGACCTTTAATCGCAAATATCTCCATTTGGCAAATATGGACTTATCGGTTTTTGCAAACAAACTCTTCATATATATAATTGAATAACTGAAACTGCACTGGTCTATACAATCGAGACACAGTGAACAGTTCCAGCACGTTTATTTTCATATTTCACTTGACATCGAGATACATAAAAAAAAAATACAAACCAAGCAAGATACAAAATATGATATAAATCGGGTCATGAATAGAAAGTGTGTCAGCATACATAATTATGTACATAAGACAATTCTCTATAACGTGTGAAATATGATGGAACTGCACAAGCAAAGCTTGTAATCGCAGGTTCCAGGAAAAAATACCAATTTAAATTTACTATGCAATCAATGGAGATAGGACTCAAAGTAATAATGACGAAACTATATGAAAGCTAGAATATCAAAGTACAAAGGGAAGAAGAAATAGAAGAGAAGAAAAAGGAAAAGGAAAAACGAGAGCACAAAGAATAAGAACTGAGTGAAAAAAAATAGCATGTAGATACACAAGTACACGAACACATATCTAGAATCAAGTTCATAACGAGTTCTAGTTAGTTCATAATCAAGTTCATAATGAGTGTGTGTGTGTGTGTGTGTGTGTGTGTTCTAAAGAAAGCTTAAAAGGCATAGCAAAGCTTGGAAAAAAGAGACAGAGTGAGGTTCTCACAACACCTCCAAGTCTTTCCGCCTATGAACTGCCTAGTCCGACATGATGGTTCCATAGTTATGGAATACAAACATAATATATCTTGCACTTTTACATTATTTGATACATAAGGATTTGTGTGAATATAGGTATTTATGTACATGCATGCCTGTACACATATTTGCTAGATTTACCGATGAGACAAAGGAAAAGGAAATCTGTTGTCCAACCTGTGTATTTCCCCCCGAAGAATGTCATGGGGTACCCCGAGGCACCACCGGCGAAGTCGCTCAGCAACACGTCAACGCCTACGGGGAGGCGTCCCCCGTTCGGGTTCGTACAGTCCACGGTGTTCATGATCAGATGGCCTGTTTTCGATTGAACACAGCATGGTCACAAATGGACATCATTTATCATACAACCATGATAACTACACGGTAGTGTCTGAAGAGGCCTCCATATATATTTTTTTTTTTTCAAATTGACAAGTTTAGGGGGGGGGTTGGGTTTTTTTTTTTTTTTTGTAAGATAACAAGACAACTCTACTGATTTACGGTGATTGTTCAATTTCACCAATTTTTGTTCTATTCCTTACATGGCGATGACAAGAAAAGACAAATCTGACACATGCCGGCATTACCCTACCCCCGATTTTGTAGACTGAACAAAAAAAAAGGGGGGGGGGGACTGCTTCTTTTTTTTTATCATATCAACATGACATTGCAAATGAAACGACATTTGAAGTTTAGATCACCTGCTGTTTTCAACGTATTATTTTTTTTTTCTTCTTCTTGTCTAATGCACTTATCTATACCTTACTGGAAAGAACACGGTGTCCGACAGTGTGTTAACAGTGTGGTCACATAGTCAACTATGTAAAAACGGTCGAATTTAACAGTGTGGAAATGATTCCACACTGTGGCTTGGTTTTGACGGAATGTTCACATGGTCATGTTCTGTGTCACAATGTGTCTACACTTTTAAAACGCTCGAATTTACCAGTGTGACTAGATTTCACACTGTGTATACAATGATTTCACACTGTGTTGTGAGTACACAATGTTCACATAGTAAAGTTCTGTTTCACACTGTGAATTGAACACTCCCAATGAGTTCACGCTATTTCAAAACGTTCGAAATTAACAATGTGAACAGATTTCACACTGTGTTTCACACTGTGAGACACTGTGTTCTTTTCAGCAGGGATGTTTCACAAAGGCGAATACGAATATTTATTTGTTTTTAATGATTGGTGACCTACCTTTGTAGTCAACAAGGATGCAGGTATCCATGTCAGGATGCACTCCGTCCATCATGATCATAATTCGAGTGTCTTTGTTCACCTTGAATGAGAACGAATCAGTAGCATATACGTAATTATACAGGTCGCGGAGCTCTTAAAGGCATAATTTACCATTTGCAGATGAAACAAAAACTAAACATTAGTGTTTAAAAATATATCTAAAATGTGAGCTAGGGATAGAAACAACCACTGTAAAAAAGAAAAAATTTGAATCTGTATAATCGATGTCAAGTATTGTTAAGTACACAAAATGTGAACAATAGTTATAATAAGAACGCTTCCAGACTAAACCGTATACAGTTATGGTTTATTGAGAAGAATGCTGATATCTCCTCATGTTTTAGGCTTTATTGCAAAAATTTTATATGGTAGGATGTTTTGTGATACAAAAGACCTACACATATGCATCAAATGTGATATCTTGAAAATTTTTGAAATCACTGCTCCCAAAGGTAAACAGGACAGTTTTCACATTATCTCTTCATTATATGACACTCCACACACAAAATAGTGGGAACGAAAAATAATCGCAACGAGTAGAATTGTAAACGTGTTTTACATCGGCAATAAACATCGACAATATCAAAAAGATTTCTGGAGAAAATCACAAAACATTTTGAGCCAGAAACGAATATGATGAAAAGGGCAAATGTCCCTGCACTAGATTGCTTGTGTATGTTTGTGTAATGTTGTGATGTGAATATTTATTCACCGAATGCCAGGTTCCAATTTCGAGAATGCGAATGTCGTTCAACTGGATCCCGCTCTCTTCAAGTTTGCAGAACACTGGCATTGACGTATTTCCGACGTAGATCGGAATGTCCGGATTTCTAGACGACAGCAGTTCCAAAGTAGGATAGCTGCAAGATTAAACATGGGCACAGAATACATAACCTCTACATTTAAACATTTTCTTTTTTTTTTCTTTTTTGTGTTTTCGTTTTGGGGCAATGAAGTCATATGTGTCTTTTTGGAATGGCCTGCGAAAGTAAAAAAAAAAAAAAATAGATCTCACGATTGAATAGTCTTTACGGTCCAATAAAAATCATAAAAGGTATTGTTTCGTTGTTCTTGCTAAACTTCCGTTTGCGTATCAACTGATGAGGATAAATAAAAAATGAATAGAACTTGTAAAGGAGTAAAATTATATCACAGACTGTTGCTGCTATTAAAATTTTCTGGGCTTTTCTTGTCAATACATATTGGAGCAAGTCGTGACATTCGATTACTGCCGTTTTTGTCATTGTTCTTACTCAACTACAGTCAGCAATGATATTCATGATGTTATACTACGATGTGATTTCCTTATAGTATGATTGGTCGGATTTTTAACATACATGAAGATATTTTGATGATTATTCAGGGAATTTAGCACAGCAGTCAAGACTTAGGTTTACCTAAGGTGGTCTGAGTGAAGGTGGCTGATATAAATGAAGTCAGCTTTGGACAAGCGGTCAAGCCAGTCAGCTGGAGGTTCATGCAGTAGCCACCAGCCTCTGGCAAAGGCTGGGCCGGTCAGCCACGGGTCGGTGAACATGATTGTGCCACCAAGATTCAACTCCATGCAGGCATGGTTAAAGTATGCCAACTAAGAAAGGAAAGAAAGAAGTACGATATATGCATATAGGGCAGAGAAGAAAGGATTTTTCTGGTCTTTGAGCCTGCCTGTCATTTATGAAGGACATGAACTTTTTTATGTGTGCTTTTTGTTTTGTTTTTTTTCTTTTTTGTTCGTTTTTTTATTAGGGTTACGGTTTGTCAGGTTTTAGTTCAACTGAACGCATACAACTGCGGTATATATATCTGATCATATGCACATTTCTTATTTTGTCAAAACGCGTATTTTTTTTTTTACGTTGTTATCTACGTGATTTCGGCACTGCTTTGGAAGAGTGTTAACGAATATTTGAATCCATGAGGATAGTTAACATTCTTTCAATTGAATACGTAGATGTCCCATCCTGGTGATTTTCTATTGAATATGAATGGCTTTCTATCTATTATTAAATATCATTTTTATTTGATATTTGATATTCCTTGTATTGCTTTATGCTCGGGGCCAAATATACTTGGAAAACATAAAAGGAATGATGACACTGACAATGTTGTCATATCAGCCACTAAATTTTTTCAGTTTCAACTCTGCACATTCACGTTACCTTATAGCAAATGGTGAAAGATCATGTGTTTACCTTCACCTCGCCCACACGTAATGGTTGCTTCGGCCTTCCGTCACTCTCCCACGGTTGAGGAGGGTAGAGTTCAACAAACGACACATCACCATTGAGTTCTGACTGTGGAACTGAAAAGAAAAAGCAAAACGACATGAACACACAAACACATTTTTCTATGAATAAAAAAAAAAAAAACAAAAACAAACGGTGAAAGGTAGGAAATTTCATCGCGCTTTGATGATTTTTTTTTAAAGCAAAGATTTTAAAACATACATTGCTATTCCTGGCTTTAAGTATATATACTACTATTCTTAGTTGTTCTACGTAATTTCGTCTGTAGTGCCTATACTTAATAATCCTTATATTATGTAGGCTGCTTCACAAAATGATAAAAATAATTTGTTTAATGCATGCTTTGTATTTTGTTTCAAGTTTACTTGGATAGAAATAAATGACAAACAGAATTGAATTCAATTGAATTGAAAAAAAAAATAATTAACATCCACCTGAACTCTAATAAATAATTAGTCAAGAATTTTCGTTCGTTTCGTTTCGTCTGGACTGGGTTTGCAGTTTCTAGTATTTCTTTATCCGTACGGAGTGCCCGTATCTGTGCTGCCGTACTTTGGCAAAAGGAAGCAAGTGACATATCATCCGAATTTGAGTTATTGATGTTTTCATAATTCACATAATGAGCTATTCTTCCAGGCCAAATTTCATGCAGAAACACGCATCCTACTATATGTTAAATATGTTAGATAAGATATGTTAGTATATGTTAGATAAGACATCATGATGGTCCATTGACGTCAGTGTAAATGACAAGACACATTTTGCTCTTTTACGAGAAATGTCACTTTTGTCACTTGCTTCCTTTTGCCAAAGTAGGGCAGCGTGTCTTTCTTGTCACTGCACACATTCGAGTGTGCAAATAAATTGATGTTTGATTTTATAGAAATATGAATCAAAAGATTATAAAGGGTGCCGAACAGCATTTACTTTCGTAGATACGTGAAACAAGGACATGAACATGAACAGGATAAACCTACGTCGTGAGATAGAGAGAGAGATAATCAAGAAGAAATCAGTGTGACAGGGGAGAAAAGTCAGGAAGAGAGATCAGACAGACATGATAGATGAGAGACGTTCAGTCGTGTCTTGTGAGTAAACATATGTGCAGTTCATTTCTGCATTCAGCATCCATTACAATGCATAACAAAACTTGACGATATGGCATAAATCATATGAATTGTTCCAACGCATTAATATAGATTGTGGGGTACGATTGTATAAAAAAAAATGTATAGAAAAAAAATATACAACAACAATGTCAAATTGAATTTAAATTGTACGATAAGGAACATTTCAAATTGGGGGTAAAAATATTTATACGATATCATGTAAAATTGGAGATGTAGGGGACCATCCTGCTGGAAAGAACACTGTGTCCCACTGACAGTGTGAGAAACAGAGTGTGAACACAATGTGAACACAATGTGAAGTCTCTTCACACTGTTAAATTCGAGCGTTTTAACAGTGTGAACATATTCTGAGTCATCAATTCACAGTGTGACACAGAATATTACCATGTGAACACTCTGTGAAAACCAAACCACAGTGTGAAATCATCTCCACATTGTTAAATTTGAGCGTTTTCACATAGTCGACTATGTGTGACCACACTGTGACCACACTGTGGGACACTGTGTTCTATCCATTAGGGATATCTTCATAAGCAGAGCCTGACTAGGAAGATGGCCCCAGATAAAGTTATAACACACCAGACGAAACTGTCTTTAAATACAATTCTATATCACCATTCACGATACAGATATACTCCTGTATAATGTTACGGCAGCAGCAACGACAATGCGTAGGCCCCAATGAATTCCCACATGAAACGAGTAAGAATTACGCCATGAATCGCAAGCTTACCCAGCTCTTCTTGTTGAAAGCTCTCTGGTGGGTTGGTATAGTGCATCGAACTCGTGTCCAGCTTCCATCCGTGTTTCACACATTTGACCACACTAGAGGAAGCGTGCGCATACAACTTTAATTCCAGAAAATTACAAGTATCTCAATGCACCTCAAGTAAAGGACTTTATTGTCATCAAAAATATAGTAAATCGATCTTGAATATCCGACATTAAATCTATAATGGCAAATACATATTTCAATAAAAGAAAGAAGAAATAAAATTTTATGAAACACCGCTCTTATTGAGTTGTTTAGAGGTCAGGAGGAAGATTAACTCGAGACTTATTATACATTATACTATTATACTATACATTTATTACGTAATCTAACATAACAAAAACTACATTTAAAAATGGTATCTATGTGAGGATGAATGATTGATGTATTCATTCCTTTCTAGTTCATATTTTGCGATTAGGCCTATGTCACAAACTGCTGGCTTGTAGATGTGCACTTTGAATTGTCAGCCTCCAAGTGTATGACCCTCTGTAACATTTTGTCAATAATTTGGCAAAACACTGCGGACGAAAACTGAATACACGCCTATCTCCTGTGGACTCTCATTTAAACCAGTTAAAGAATTTGCTTCATTTTGTATATGTAATGTTGTTATATCCTTCACACATGCCAATCGAACCGGAAAGGAGGCCACAATGATGAAAACAAAATACCTGAAAGGCTGGATTTTCCTCTTTAAACTGGAACGGCCAAAGTACACGCACAACAATACATGTCAAAATTATCGACTATGTATTGGCAATGACCGTACGAGCGGAAGCACTCACGCATACACACTCCTGAATATCATAAAGTAAAATCCTTTCAGGGTAACATATTTTTGAATAACGAAAAATTTGGAGATAGATTTCATTCAAGACCATTGAAAGATTCCACTAACCAAGCGAAATATCCGCATATATCTGTGCATTCTTCCATACACTGTCTTCTTTCATCGAGTCGTTACAACGCATTTTACAACACGTAAATAATACCTAGTCTTTAGAGATTTTTCAACGTGCAGAGCTTGTAAAAGTATCAATATAAACGATCACGCTATGGTATATCATGCAATTCAAAAACATAATCCATCCTCTTGCGCTGTACTATTCTAGGATGAAAACTGTTTGACTCCCTTCTCCACAGAGAGAATGTATTTGCTACTTTGCTACGTCTAACTTCTGGTGCAAAACTTCGATTTCATATCTTGGTAATTACACAAGTACTGTATGAGTAAACACGCAAACACACACACACACACACACACACAAGATTACACCCCGAAAATTGCAATTTGTTTTTAAAACCAGATATGAACGAAAGGTTATCATAAATGCTTTGAAGAAAAAAAAATGTCTTGTCCCGAATCATTCGTTATCACAATTGAGTGGTGTGGTGTGCAAGGTTTACGCTTGGATGAAAACGTGCTATTACTTAACATAAATTACACAAGTTACAATATTACGTCTTGAACATTTATGTGAAATCACCATTTCCTAGTTTAATATGAAAATGGAGTGTAAAATCAATTATCGCTACATGATGATGAATGTTTTGTACATCAACATTACAAGGTATTGTGTCGCACAAAGAACTCGGTCATTCTGTGATTGTGTATGTGTGTGTATGTACGCGTGTTGGTGTCCGTGTTCCTTGTGTATGTGTGGGTCATTGTGTGCGTTCCTTGTGTGTGCCGTGGTGATTGTGTGTGTGTGTGTGTGTGTGTGTGTGTGTGCGACTTTGCTTCTGAAAAAGCATAATTATTATGTGTACGTTAAGAATTTGTACCAGAAAGTGATAGTTAGGTTTAAGATGATGGACCTTTGAAATATAGAATGGCAAGATGTTCATATTGGTGTTATGGCAACGGACCCTAAAAAAAAAAACAACTTTACCTCTATTTTGAAATATATGATCTTTCGATTTAGGTCGGAGGGGAGAATTCTTATTTTTGAGGAAATTTATAAGAAGATAACGGGATATCGCGGGATGAAGAAAAAGATATTGCTTTAAAAAAAGAAATAAGTTGGGATTACATTAGGGATTACTAAAATGGGAAAATGTTTTTGAAACAAGGGCCTAAGCATTTTTTTTTTTTTTTTTGGATATGTTTATCATTTTTGACGGCAATATTATGTTTACTAGCCATGTGCGGGGAGGGGGCAAGCTGCTGCTTCTGCTGGGATAAGCCTACTAAAATGGACGTCATCGGATGTGGGTATCTTTGTGTGTGTATAGGGGAGTGCCATATATTGTTTTTTTTTTCTGATATAGCTCAGGAAATGTTGCCGCACACACATGAACTATCGAATATAACAGATCAAACTTATTTTTGTTTTGTGTGCACGCAGGCGTGAAGAACCCTTTTGTTGGAAACGTAAGAGTTTTGTTTGGGCAGGGCAGGAGAGGATTCAAGTATAAAGGGTTAGGTATAATGGCGGTTTTTGTCAACTGCTTGAGTTTGATCAGTTTGCTGAAGGGTTTGTGTCTGGAATCGGAGCGGATGCTTGCAGGTCTCTGGCGGATGTTGCTTTTATGCATACCGTTCACTATATGTTTTATGTAATATTTTGTACGTTAATTTGGAAGTGGCTTCATCAGAAAGGAAGGTAGTGTGTGTGGGTGTGTGCGTGTGTGTGGGTGGGTGGGTGGTTGTGCATGTGGGTGTGGGTGTTTCTGGGTTTGGTGAATCGTGGGTTGGTGAAATTGGGATTCGATTTGAAGAAGAATAGTTATACATAAAACTTGTAAGAAAGATATTTCGTATTGGGATTAAATATGTAGGATAGATGAAGATTTGTTTTGGTTTGGAGGGGGAAGGCTGATTAGATTTGTATAAATGATTTCATTCTAGATTTTTATACATTTTCTTGTTTCTTTTTTATGCCAATTATGCTCTTACAAGTGGAGTATGAGTTAAATGATTTAATATACTTAAGGCCACAATATATGTTTGTCATCATGTTTGCCATAATCTAAAAATGTCAATATTTTCTCGTAAAGAAATTATCAGTGGGATTGATTGATTATTGAGTTATTCATGTTTTAGAGAGATTATTTTCAGTATAAATTAAAGAATGGATTTTTTTGTGTTTTGAATTGTATTTGGGTTTTTTTCACCCAGATTGGGTTAATTCATGAATGATTTGAATGAAATCAATAAACATCAAGGAAAAACAAAAATACTATGCAATGCATTTTCTATGCATTCAATTAATTTTCTCACTCTCTTTATATACATTTGTGCAATAGGCAAACAATGCTTCCTCCTCATCGTCCAAGCATGAACACATAAAACACAAAATGATATCAAATAATTTGGGATAAACATCGCTTTCTAACCTTGTACAATAAAAATTTGATTTTTTTTTTTTATGATTGACGATTTTATTATTCTTTTTACTCACCTTGTACCCTTGTAAAATGACTTCAGGGGCCTGTTTCATAAAACTTGTCATCAGTGACAACTGCCACATTTCTATGACAAATTTACTCTCAGCCAATCAGATGAATGATTTCCGTATCTTGTCCCATCTATGACAACTTGTCACTGATGACAAGTTTTATGAAACTTTTTATCATCAGTAACACCCTTTACGCAAATACGTAGAGAAACCTTAATACTTGTACCGATAAAAGTTTTAATTTGGTGAGAACATTCACTTTACCTCCACACTCCACCATGTCCACCGTATAAAATGGCGTGAAACCTTAAAAGGGCAAAAAATTGACTCACCACGTTCCAGTATCTTCAATATCCTTGATGAAGGTCCCGCCTTGATGTTTGCATTTGTTCCTGCACGCCCTGTACTTCTCCTTGCCTGGTTCTTTATAGATGACATACTTCTCATTTTCTGAGCGGTTCACCAGATTGACGCCATCTTTGAGAGTCTGAGTCTCCTCGTAGGAGAGTCTCAGAACAGTCCGTTGGCGCTGTGCCATCAATAAATGCTTGCAGTCCAAATAAATCCCTTAACTCTCCTGTTGTTTTGGTGATTCGGTGTTATCCTTATGAATTGTTTAGAATTCTGTTCAGGCAAGATAATTAAGGAACAAACAAAAATTTCGTAACAAAAAAAAAAATCATAAAGTCAATACATTGTATCTAATGTCGGTCTTAGGGATGTCTGACATAGGGAGTTTTAGCCTCATTTCATATTAATGAAATCTATTTCATACTGATTATGAAAACATTTTTGATATGCTATTGATTTCATTTGAGAATAAAATATCATGAATAGAAGGTCAGCTATGACATAAGGCGCAGAGACATGGACAGTTAACAAAGCGATGATACACAGCATAGAAAGTTTTGAGATGTGGTGCTACAGGAGGATGTTGAGAATTAGGATAGCATGGACAGGGAGAAAATCAAACATAGAAGTGCTAGAAATGTTGTCAGCTGAACGTGAGCTGCTCTCGATCATCAGGAAACGCCAGATGCAGTTTTGGGGTCATGTTGTGAGGAAGAGGCAAAAGGAACATTATAGTCCTGACTGGATTCGTAAACGGACAGAGATCACGGGGACAACAACGACTCACTCTCCTTTCCACAATGTCCGGGATAGCTGACGAGAGAGCATCTACCTTGCTGCATTCGTCATGTTCGTGCGACGATAGAAGGAGCTGGAGGAGGCTTACTGCATCAGTGATCGCCAACGGGCAGTGACGTCCATGACAGAACAGAGAGAGAGAATAGAAAGAGTGACATGATTTTCACATGTCACTTGAAGAATTCTAACATTATTACCCATGACATTAAGGTGCATACTGATGGTCGTGACATGCGTGAGATGTCATTAAAAATGTGTCTCGTCCGACTTTCTGACGAAATGTAGAAAATAAGAATGCCAGATAAACCAGTGTGTTAACATCTGCAAAACTGACAAGAAAGTTTCAATCTACTGCGCATGTTAATTCTTCTAAATCCGAGTTGACTGAGAACATGAGCATGATAATGTCAGTATAATCATCATAAGAGACTGTGTATAATGATATGAATAGTCGACTCTCGTTATTAAAAGAATAGTCGACTCTCATTCTGACAGTCTACCTTTAAAAAGATACTAATGGAATTGTACAAAGCAGACCATGATCGGGTTTCGAAAGAAAAATGAGAATGAAATGAATGAAATTAATGAATGAATGAATATCATAATAAATGTATTATGTATCAATACCATTATGCATGCAAAACCAAAGCCGCGCAAAGTTGTGTAATAAAAAAAAAAAACACGGAAGACTTTGTTGACCGGAAACATCAATGTTAGTTAAATGAAATCTAATTGGCAAATATGTCTATTAGCACCTCCGCCAGTAGGTGAAATATATGTGACCGGCGGAGGTTATGTTTTCGGTTTCCTGTTTGTTTGTCTGTCTGTCCGTCAATACACTGTATATCTATCTGTTTGTGCACATGATAACTTTGAATAGTTAGTTAGTGTTGTGTTCTACTGGTATTCAGTTATTGCTTAGCACGGGTACCTACTGGACATCGTCGCCGACCCATTTTCACGAGGAGGGAGGGGCAAAATTAAATTTTGGAGCTGGAATATCTGTGCGAGGGAGCGGAGTGACCGAGCGGGATAGCATGGCTCCCACATGAGGGTGAATTTGCATTTTTAGACATGAAATTCAGCGATCTCAACAAAATTTAGACAGCCTGTGGGAAAATTGCAATGGAAGGCTTCCTTTCAAGTATTAACAGGTTTACTTTTATTTAATCTACTCATTCAATCATATTCCACGGAAATATCATGATAAAATCATCAGTCTGAGGCTTGGAAGCTCAGGAAGGCCAGCAATATCGATGACGACGTCCTTGCGTTCACTCTTTGCCCAACGGTGATGGTAGGCCACGAGTTCCATCACTTTCGGGTAAATTAAATTCAACTTTTAATTTAATTCATTTCTCGTTCTAATGTATCCTTCAGTGGTGACCGTAAAGCTAAAAACATATCATACATTGATATTTGCTAATCGTTTCTTCACTAAATCCCAATATTTTAGAACTCTCTTCTCACCTTTAATTCCCCATTTACATCCATCAAATTGTTAAGTTATATACTTTTCGAAGAAATAAATCTTTATCAAGTATTGCCTATCCATCAATCAAAATGAGTTTATTATCAAAAATTCCTACTTGGC
The DNA here is from genome assembly GCF_964275005.1 of Diadema setosum. Taxonomy (NCBI): domain Eukaryota; kingdom Metazoa; phylum Echinodermata; class Echinoidea; order Diadematoida; family Diadematidae; genus Diadema; species Diadema setosum. The sequence continues at coordinate 1,454,885 of NC_092704.1, forward strand.
ATCTTGCGAACGATAAGCATTAAGATTAGATTCTGCTCATAATATACGATGATTATTGCGAGAAATCTCTAAAAAATTGAAGACTGAGTTTCAAATTAAAACTCAAAATTGGTAACATCTTATGCCTATACAGGATACAGATTCCTGTATCCAACCTATCAGATCGGATAGAATTAAAATTTAGTGGAAATATCTGACTGATAAAGCGGTTCGACGGGGAAAAACACACAAGCAAAGCGTTTTGTCTAGCGGATGCATAATACTCGCTAAAGACAAGTGGACCACGCGCGGAAAAATTTAAAAATGCTGAAAGTGGTCTGAAACGTGTGCAAACTTATTTGTAGCTCGATTGGAGCGTTTTGAAATTTTGCCAGTTTTCATCAAAAAACAACGTTTGGAAATGGAGCTAGAGGAAATAGTGTAATTTTAGAAAATGACGTCTCAATAAGGTCACGGTTGAGCTATTACTAAGAAAGAACAATTGTTATGATATTCTAAGCTCATGATATATAACTGCTGCAAATTTCAAGAGCTGAGAGATACGCATTGCACTACGTTTGTGGGAAAAAAAAAACCCAAAGAAACATGGATGGTGATAGAGCAGAGAATTTGTATAATTAAAAAGAGGTGATCCATAAGCTTAATCCGTGAGCTTCACGGATCACCTACAATGTACTGAAAACAATGAATCTGTACAATAACATGAGGTGCTGCTTGAACTTCACGAATCAACTAAACTTGAAAACAAAGGATTCGTAAATTAACAAAAGGTGCTACGTGAGCTCTCAAGGATCATCTAATCATCTTTTCATCGATTTGGGTTTCGGCCAAACCACTCTTGTGAGATAGCATAACTTTGTATTGTTTAATGTTCTCACCAAGTAGACCAAGGAAGCCAAGGTTTTATATAGGGCCTATAGTTGTCAAACTGTTGAGGACGGGCTGATTTTTGCTACAACATGCATTACCCATAAACACTTGCCTGAGGAGAATCTGGACTCGTCTTCAATGAGTTAAAAAGCACATGAATCCTTTTCTTTATCGCTAACCCTTTCTGTGCCGTTGACTTTCAAAAGTGTGTACAACACTACGGGCTTTTCTGCTCCATTCGGCACTCAAAGCTCACCAAGGATTAACAGATTTCATATTTTATCTCAGTTAGCCTCCATCCGAGAGAAATGAATAAACTCTTCAAAATAAGTTCTGCAATTAAAGTTTGATATATCATATTTTTCTTGTACCCGCATTATCTTCATTAAATATGACATCATTAGAAAGCCTGATTAATTATCTTTAAATGACACTTAACTTGCTATGATTGGGTGTTCTTGGAATGTGCAAAACAGCTGAGTATGAGGACAGATCAACAGTGAAAAGTCGCAACAATTCTGCTACTGATAATGTACAGTTTTGATGAAAAAAGGCCGCTGGAATAAGCAATGCTGAAATGAGAGCACTTTCAAAAACTCCAGTTTCCCAGACAGTTTGGTTATCCTTTATGTTTTATTTCAATCTGCAGATACTACTGCAGTTTTTAATTAATGGATCAAGCCTGGAATCTTATGATAATCTCACAATGCATTCTTTTCAAGTACATTCCTTCCCTGAAACGAAAATGCAAATGGGAATTATACTGTTTGACATTACACGTTTGCCCTATTTTGCAACATTTCACATTTGACCTTTCCTCATACTCAGTCGTACTGTGCATTCCAGGAATGCATACTGTAAACTAGTGAATTGTCGTTGTAAAGAAAATTAATCAGGCTTTCATATGATGTCACATTTCAATCAAATAGTGTACTTTTAAAAGAAATATGATACATCAATTTGGAATTGCAGGAATTTTTTTTTTAGGGTTTATGATGTAATGATGGCAATGGATGAGACGACATTTGAAGTAGCCTACACAGATCAGCAGATTGTCAACAACTTAACTAGCATCATTGTACATCAGGTTCTGCTGTATTTTAATGGCATGAATTCAGTTTGCTAAATTTCATTTTCGTTCAGCGTGAATCTAATGGGCTTTTTGTTCATTTTTTTTTTTAGCAAAGCTTATTGAGCGTTTCCGTGAGGATACTCAGAGGAAAAGGTTCTTTTCCTGATATTGACAGACCAGGTTTTGCCTTTACATCGGCAAATTTTTAAAATCATCAAAAATGTTACATGAGCACGCCCTCACCTCTGTCAATCTTGCAGACCATATTTTGTTGTAAAAGTTACCAAAAAAAAATCCTTCTTTTGATTCTTGTGGCAAAGTGGATACGACTCCCGACTCCCGATCAGAGGACCCAAGTTTAATTGAAGTGATTTAAAAATGAAGGCATGGTGTGCTGAAGGGTAAACCAATGGTAAGCTGAAGGGTAAACCAATGATTCGGTGTTGAATGATAGAGTGAAGGGTAAATCATACCATTCATTTACCCTTCAATATGCAAATCAGGTGTTCCAATTATTTAAATTAGTTTGAATGGTAGAATGAATGGTAAATGATGATACCACTCATTTACCCTTCAATGTGCAAATGAGATGTTCCAATTATTTAAATTAGTTTGAATGGTAGAATGAATGGTAAATGATACCATTCAATTACCCTTCAATATGCAAATAAGATATTCCAATTATTTGAATTACTTTTGAATGGTAGAATGAATGGTAAATGATACCACTCATTTACCCTTCAAAATGCAAATGAGATGTTCCAATTACTAAAATTAGTAGTTTTGAATGGTAAATTGAATGGTAAATAGTACCATTCATATTTTCAGTGGTAGATTCTGAATGGTATATGAATGGTAAAACGAATAGTACCAGAATATTTCAGTGGTAGATTCTGAAGGGTAAATGAATGGTAATCTCAATGGTATACCATTCATTTTTTTTTTTTTTTTACATTTGTTCGTGCATTCGCCACTGGTCTATTCAACCGGGCGCTACGCGCCTTGTTGAATAGACCAGTGGCTTATCTCGCGCTTCGTGCGATATTCGTGCCCAATGCACTCACAACTCATAAATCATTCGTATACTGTTGCCCCTCTCCATCACCAGTAAATATCGATTGTGTCGATAAAAGTTGGTGTTATGTCAGGCTGTATTGCAGGTGGCCTATTGCAGGTAGCCTTCAATTTGTTTTTCACACTATATTGACATGTTCAACAGACTGTAACTCTTCAAATTCATGAAATTCTTCCGTCGAGATGTTTTTCATTGCAACTGATTGACAAATTGCCCTACATCGACGTAAATAAGCACTGAATTGATCAGTGTTTTAGTAGTGGCCATGATAAAAAAAAAAAAAAAAATATCAGTTGCAATGAAATAATCAGTTGCAATGAAAACATCTCGACGGAAGAATTTCATGAATTTGAATAACAAAGCAGTACCCGCTGCATGATATAAGGATTAGAACCAACACTTGCTGTCGGGCGAAAGCTCGGTGGTCTAGTGGAGATGACGCCTGTCCGGTGATCAGGAGGTCGTAGGTTCGAATCCTCCTCGAGTATGTACGCCCATGATTTTTTTTTTTTTTTTATCATGGCTACTACTAAAACACTGATCAATTCAGTGCTTATTTACGTCGATGTAGGGCAATTTGTCAATCAGTTGCAATGAAAACATCTCGACGGAAGAATTTCATGAATTTGAATAACAAAGCAGTACCCGCTGCATGATATAAGGATTAGAACCAACACTTGCTGTCGGGCGAAAGCTCGGTGGTCTAGTGGAGATGACGCCTGTCCGGTGATCAGAAGGTCGTAGGTTCGAATCCTGCTCGAGTATGTACGCCCATGATTTTTTTTTTATCATGGCTACTACTAAAACACTGATCAATTCAGTGCTTATTTACGTCGATGTAGGGCAATTTGTCAATCAGTTGCAAAGACTGTAACTCATTAAGATGCCTATTGAAATGTTTAGAAAAACTTCTGTTTGATTTCACATGCAAGATAGATTATCAATTGTCTTTCTGCTACCATCTTGTGTTTAAAAAAAGCAAAAAAAGTATTGTTTCTCTTCAAAGGATAGCGTGCCAATCATTCTGCACTTACTACTGTTGGTGTTCTTTACAAGACATTCCAACCCACCTCCACCTTGAGACATCCGTTGGTGTTGTGAAGGTAGACTTCTCTTTTCTTTTCTTTCCCCCACTAACAAATAAGTTTAGCAGAAAACATAAAAGCATTGTACACACTGTTTACATTTTCAGAGACCATATGATTATACAAAGCCAAATAAATAGTTATGTTACTAATACAATAGATTTACTACAATATGGAAATTAGTCGTATGTCTCTACAGGGTTTATTTTATATGAATATTTTGTTTTGGTCAGTTCTTAATCATTTTTGATGTACATATTGATGCTAAGAACTTACATTTCCTTGGAAACCTTCAATTCCTATTTCTCATAGGTTTCCTTCATGCTTCTCTCTTTGCTCTTTTATAGGAGTAATGTCAGCATGAATGACAGTTAAGAGTGACCCCATCCCCCGTGACAGCTCAAGCTAGAACGTAGCAGAACCGCAGCAATATATTTGTATTTCTAATATATAATCATTTTGTTATCGCAGTCTGAATAAGATCCGCTGAAAATTACTATATACTCTTAGAGAAAGGCGTTAGTAATAATGACTGTATGCCGTTGTTGCCTTTAACATGAAAAGCAGATATATTGTATGCAAGTCGTGGGACAGTTCTGGCTACTTACTACCCGCCCTTTCCAGCCGCCGGGGGAGCCTACATCCTTTCAAAGTCATGAAGCTCATGTATAAAAGTAATGCTTTCAGAAGAATCTGAACTAAACACTTTTGATAACACCTATAACAGAGATGCCAACTTTTCCAGCAGGTTAATGGAAAATACTGCTTTTCCCAAATTATATTAACTGCCCATGACTACTGCAGAAAGGTGAAAATACTGGGGGGGGGGGGGGGTTCACCAGAAAACGTCCTTTTCAGCCCTCGGCAAGTGCTACAGTCGCTGTAGGCAATCCATCTTTTTTTTAATTACCCCTCACGGAACCCCCAAATAACATTTAGGGAGACTTTATGAGACAAAGTTGATCTCAGATCACAAAAAGTAACTTAGGAATCGGCTTTCTTAACCCAGAAAAGCTCTTAAACTGATTTGTTAATGATTGTAACCCCTTTAGTTTGGTATACTGCCATATACCTTTAAACCAATATGGCGGCCAGATAGAATTTTGCCAATATGGCGGCCAGATAGGATTTTGCCAATATGGCGGCCGGATAGGATTTTGCCAATATGGACCCCCAGAGTGTGCCCTTCTTGGCGCCCATCAAAATTCGAAAGAGTATGGTTTTGGCTACATGTGTGCCAAATCTGGTGCTTTTGGAATTATTTTAACCAAAAAGTCCCTTGCGCCCTCCACTCTGAGCAATATTGTTTCTTACAATTCTCTCTTCTTTTCAACTAGTGGAATAAAACACACCCATAGCACATACCGGGGCGTCCTAGGGGTGGGGTGGTGGCAGGGGGCAGTTGATCCCCATCCCAATAATTCCTGAGATGTGGATTTTTTTTTTTCGCTTTCCCTTTATTTCGAGAGAGAGAGAAAAAAAAACTGCCCAAAGTTCATTTTCTGAAATGTGCATCAGATTGTTGAAATTGAATTCTGAAAAATGCAAAATCCTCCTCTTGCTAGAGGGGATATCTCATTCCAATAGACTCCGTCCCCCTTCTTGGTTCCTTCCATAAATGTAGCACACTTTGGGGATTTATAATTTCCTTAACTCTATGAAAAATGTGTTAACGAGATATCTTAATTGAACTCTACAGATTTAAAAAAAAAAATAAAGTTATCCCGTATATGCCCGGGTGTCCATCTTGGAGGGCAAGAGGCAGTTGCCCAGCCTCCCGAGAAAATATAGGGAGGGGGAGCGGTGGGGACATGAAATTATGACCCCAAGCACTTTTTGAGATGTGGATTTTTTTTCGCTTTTTGATAGAAAATTGTTGGAATATTTCACCTATGCAGTATAGTGTGCACCAGATCGTTGAATTTCAATTCATAAAATGCAAAATTTCCTTTGTATACTCAATTCCCTATACACCCTCTCCCGTTAGGTCTCCTGTTATACACTTAGTACTTTTGAGAATAACTATTTTTTTTTTACTGTATCATAAAAAGTATGCGCCAGATCTGTCATTTCAATTCCAACAAATTTAAAACTTCCCACTTGTTGGAGGAAAGTATCCTCTTTCAATTTACTCTTCCCTCCTCGGTTTCTACCCATTTATTCCTTCTCTCCTTTTATTGATAATTTCCCAAATATTCCGTCATAAATGTGTATACAAGATTTTTATTTACATTCCTAATGCAGCAAGGCTCCCTCGCATGGGAGGAGTTGGGGGACAACCTCTTCCATACACTCCCCTCGCTTTATCATCCTTCCCTCCATGCATTCATTATGGCTACACTTACATGTATTTGGGTGGACAATAAGCATTTTCCCCCAAATATCACCAAGAATTGCAAACCCAAGAAAACAAAAGCTCCATAGTGTGGAAGAAGATAGTTCAGCTCGTATCCTTCCCTCGATTGGTCTCCTTCCATGGTGTAGATCAGGGGCCGCGGAACGTTTTTCAGTTTGGGGGGGCTGCGAGACCGGGGGGGGGGGTGTCAAGGTCCCCCCCCCCCCCCCCCCCCCCCCGCTTAGAAGAATCTAAGGGCGGAATCTCTGGAGATTGAAATTCATGGGTGTTGTGATTTTTTTTTCGATTTTTTTTAACGATTTTTTTTTAACGATTTTTTTTTTTTAAGAGCCAAAAGTGTGGGGGGCTGTAGCCCCCCCCCCCCCACCCGCTTCCGCGGCTCCTGTAGATGGCTGACGTACGACACCTCTCTGATACAAAAATCGAGATATTCCTCCTAAAGTGCATGTGTGCCAGATCATTGAATCTCAATTCTAAAAATGCAAAAGCTCTCTCGAATGGGAGTGGAATACCATACCCTCTCCGACCCTGGCCATGCTGGGTTCCCTTCCATATAGACTTGGTACACTTTGGAGATCGATAATTTCCCGAATATTCCACCAAAATGTATGCACCGGATTCCAAAAATTGATAAACTCCGTCTTGGGGAGGGGGATGCCCCTCCCGCACCCTGTCAACTCCCATTAAGTGATGACTCTCCGCTCCCCTGCAAATATTTTCAAAGTTGCAACCACCCCCCACCCCCCGTGAAAACAGATTGACACTCCTTAAAGGGGCTCTAAAATCCAAATGCATGTTGATTTGTGTTGACTTATGATACCCTCAACATCACTTTTGCGGTGAAACGAATGTCTAGAAACATTCCATATATTTCTAACGGTTTTTTTCTTCTATTTTTCTTCAGATTACTTGGGAACGCCCACAAAAAATACCTTCCAAACGAATCCATATTAATATTCTTGAGATGACCTCATCTGTCAATCATTGCTAAAGTACTGAAATGTTTAACAAAAGACATTGGAATGCACCTTCCCCTCGACTCAGCATAACTTGCATGTTCCCTCACCATGTCTTTTGTTAGTCACATTAATATGACAGAAACATGCAAGTTATTATTTTACCGAAAAGTGATGTTCAGGGTATCATAAATCAACACTAATCAACATGCATTTGGATTTCAGGGCCCCTTTAATTGCTATGTGCACATACCTGTTGCCGATAAATACCAAAGTTTTTGCAACAGACATGCATAGTTTTTAGGCCCTACATTATAAACAATTAACTATTAACTATCGCAATATCAATATTATTCTCATATCTGGAGGTCTCTGACCTTGTGTGTTTTTCATAGGCCAAAGGTTATAGCTTGTTAATAAATAGGACCTACTAATGTTCTCTAGAACATCATCATGTCTACCATTAATCAATGATTCCAAACATCAATTTTATGATACTTTGAGGTCACTGACCTCTCAAGGTCATCAGTGGTCAAAGGTAGAAACCTGTCCGTGCTCTTTGGAATATATGAAGACAATTTTGTTTATGCCTGAATAGCGTCATCACAGATAATAATAATAATAATAATAATAATAATACTAATTGCATTTATATGGCGCTTCATACTGACGTTTCTAAGCGCACTTTTGCTACTCATACAAATAGACTAGAAAACACAATAACATTAACAAAATCAGCGTTAACAGTAACAAATTAGAAGAGGAAAGAAAAATACATGTGATAAAATAATTGATAACTGTGTGCACCTCCAGAAAAAAAAAAAATACAACTGATTAAACAGGTGAGTTTTGAGAAGAATTTTAAATGATTCGACAGATGAGGCATTCTGAATATAAAGAGGGAGTTTATTCCAAAGAGTGGCAGGGAGCAATGGAAGAGAAGGCTTGGTCACCATAACGGGTTTTTGCACGTGGGCTATGGAGTAATTGGAGAGAGGAAGATGAACGGAGGGGTCTGGCAGAAGAGGAGGAGCGGAGAGAGACTAGGTTTTGAAGATATATGGGTGCAAGATTTCGTGTGATTTTGTACGTCAGAAGTAGGATTTGAAAGTAATACGGGAATGGAATGGAAGCCAATGGAGTGAGCGGAGAACAGGAGATATATGGTCATGTCTCCTACTAAGGGAGACTAATCTAGCGGCTGAATTTTGGATACGTTGGAGAGGGGATATGTGAGAAAGAGGGAGGCCGGCAAGGAGGGAGTTGCAGTAGTCCAGATAGGAGGAGACGAAGGCATGGACGAGCCGCTCAGCTGATGATTGATCAAGCAGACGCCTGATCTTCCCTATTTTGAAGATACCCCATGATGCAGACTTACAAATGTTTGTGATATGGTGTTTAAGAGTTAAGTGTTTGTCCAAAGTAAAGCCAAGGTCTCTAACACAGTCAGAGACCTTAATAACCCCATCCCGAGTAGTTAGATCTGGTAGAGGATCTGTGCTCCTAAACTGTGATGAGAAATGGATGAGTTCAGACTTGTCTTCGTTCAGACGGAGTCTGTTGGCAGTGGACCAGGCTTTGATGTCGTTGAGACATTCTCTCAGTGAATTAACAGCAGCAATCCTATCGCCAGGTGACATAAATTTGAGTGTCGTCAGCATACATAGCGTAGTTGACTCCATGATGACAACTGATGATTCTGGTGAGTGGACCTGTATATAGGAGAAAAGAAGGGGGCCGGCAACGGATCCTTGCGGAACTCCGCAGCTGATAGGACTAGGACGTGACCGGGAGCCTGTTTCATAAAACTTGTCATCAGTAACAAGTTGTCATAGATGTGACAAGCTACTGAAACCCTTGCAGCTGATTGGCCGAGAGCAAAATTTGTCATAGAAATGTGGCAGTTGTCACTGATGACAAGTTTTACGAAACGGGCCCCAGGTCCCTTTGATTATCACCCTCTGTGTGCGATCTTGAAGATATGACTTGATCCATTGGATGGCAGTGCCTGTGATGGAATAGTAATCACTAAGTCGTTGTAGTAGCAACGTGTGGTCGAGCGTGTCAAACGCAGCCGAATAGTCAAGAAGAAGAAGAAGAGCAGCCTCATTGCCTTGTCGACAGCAAGAAGGAGATCGTTGAGCACTTTCAACAAGGCAGTTTCTGTTGAGTGGAGGTTGCGGTATGCTGACTGGTTTGTAGGAAGCAGATGATTACTGTCAACATAAGACATCAACTGTGAAGACACAATCCTTTCAAGAAGCTTACTCACAAATGGCAGATTGGCAATTGATTGGTAATTGCTCAGGACATCGGGATCTAGGTTCGGTTTCTTCAACAGAGGGGAAACAAGAGATGTCTTGAAAGGTATTGGAACTATACCCGATGACAATGATGTGTTAATGATGTTTTTTTTTTAGAACCGGAAGCAGCTCATCAAGGCACTCTTTGAGCAGCCAAGTTGGAAGAGGGTCCAGACTGCAAGATCGATTTCATGATACGGTGATACGGTGTATTTAGAGGTCATTGACCTCTTAAGGTCATCACAGGTCAAAGGTAGAAACCTATTAATGCCCTGCGGAATCGGAAGATAATTTCTTTGTAGTACAAATGCATATTGCATCGTAACCATATCTATCATTCACAAATGCCTCCAAACATCAATATATTTACGGTTCATTAACCTCTGGAAGTTATCAGAGGTCAAATCAAACTTACCTCCCGAACTTAAAATGAATCTTATGGTATGTACAAACACTGTTCCACGCTGTAGTCAAATTTTCCACAATTCTCATGATTTTGAGGGCTTAACCGCTCTAATCATACAGGTCCACATCCACTACTTAGTATTGCTCCTTAAACGATCCTTTAGATGATTTTGCATAGGTAAGTTGATTTAAGAACTAAAACGAGGAAGAGCAAATCTGGTATGCAAAAGGCCGAATTTCGTCGGATGAGGCAAGAAATAGTGAACAGAATAATATTCTATCTAGTTCTTCCGAGGAATTTGGTACAGCAGTGCATAGTTGACGGACTATAGTCAACCGTATAGATGAATTTGTCGTGGGGAAAGTGGTGGTGGCAAAAGAGTACTTGTTCGTATTATATTTATCTCAGCAAAGGGGGAACCTCTTTGTACATAATATTATGTACATATCCCGTTCCTTCCGCAATTCTCTAAATACCTTTAATGCCCCCAAACGAGATTATCTTTGCCCATCGACAGAGAACGGACATGTTAGTAATCTACTTGTGCGAAAGCAGTCAAGCGGTGCATGCATCCCCTCGGTCAGCTACATGCATTTGTGCCCTTGAACAATAAAAAATATCGATCGGGTGCGATGTATAGAACGTGTGCTGTGTGTTCTAAAAAAAAAAAAAAAAAAAAAAAAAAAAAAAAAAAAAAAAAAAAATCAGGCACCAGAATGCGGTGACTGGGGCCAGCGAACGCAGAAATCTACTTAATCAGCCTTAATCGCTAATGTACATGTTCATACGAGTTTTGTAGCAGAGCAAGGGTAAACTAAATCAGAACAAAGGTTAAAAAAAAAAGAATACTGTGATATACAAATTATTCCAACAGAAAGAGAACAAGCGCTGGTAGAACAAACTCTAACCTTTATATCTAACCCATTTTTAGGGCCCTTATAACACAAAGAAGTCTGAATTTAGGTCACGAAAGCAGGCACTCTTGTCTTCATCTTGGGAACCTGGTATACCAGGTTCCCATTTATCAGTTGCTCCCACGGGAACCTGGTATACCAGGTTCCCGTAAAGAACGGGTTATGAAGCTCTTTGTACTACGGACATATCGTATCAACTCGGACGAGTTTCTAGGAAGAGGCAGTGGAGAGAGTATATATCACAGGAGGGAGAGAAACGGAAACGAGAAATCGAAATTACTATTCTCTGTAAAACTGGAGTCGGGAAATAACCATTTTGAAGTCACAAAAGTTTAATTTTGTAGTTCATTATGATACAGAATGAAACAGACTAGAATTAAAGTTTTCCTTCAGGGCAAATTACAAGTGATTCTTATACAAATGATATCTTGTACAAGTAAAGAGATTGCTCAAAATTTTTCGACATTGCAGTTTATGAGTGATTATGAGGAAAGTGTGGTAAGTCACCACATTTTCTTCCAATGTATTTCTTTATTTTTGATTCTGCTGTGGCTTCACCACATAACGTGATGATCAAGATTCAAACTGTGTTCCATTTCAGTACAGTAGGTCAAGAAAACATCTCGACGGAAGAATTTCATGAATTTGAATAACAAAGCAGTACCCGCTGCATGCTATAAGGATTAGAGCCAACACTTGCTGTCGGGCGAAAGCTCGGTGGTCTAGTGGAGATGACGCCTGTCCGGTGATCAGGAGGTCGTAGGTTCGAATCCTGCTCGACTATGTACGCCCATGATTTTTATCATGGCTACTACTAAAACACTGATCAATTCAGTGTTTATTTACGTCGATGTAGGGCAATTTGTCAATCAGTTGCAAAGATTCAAACTGTGTTCCATTTCAGTACAGTAGATGAACAATTTAAGTTATATATATCTCGTGTTACTGACACAGTAGTACCAAAAAGATAATTAAATCGAGGTCCATACACCAACCACTACTTTTCACGCTCGGCAACGTCGCTGAATTAACTTGACAAGTATATACATGAAAGACATTTTTTGTGACTTGTCGATTTCGACTCACTCTGGTTTTACTGTCACAAATACATGAATTGTTGCAGTCTCTTTAGTTCACTGTTCGCATCCAACAAATTGTTACGTTTCTGTTGATACATAAACTAACAATGTAAATGAAGTCAATGTACTATTTGTTTGATTGCTTGTTAGCAAGAATGTCTTTATTGCATAGTTGTCCTACGCTGTTTAATACGTCATTGTGTGATTACCTTGTCATCGCCTTTGTTATGAATGATTGTTAGTTAAAATAGTTGTTAAGGACTTCAAATTGAAATGCCGTACCCTCCCTTTTTCAGTGACAACAGCAGCTATCACTCTGTTGTATCACAACCAGTTCTGTCCAGTTCGTCTCTTCTTTCGTTCTTTGTCTCCACAGTTTAATGTCCGAAGTTTATACCCGTATTCTACCCTGTTGTAGAGCATCCAGATTCTTGTCTTCCCTTCGGTCTCTGCCTCCATATCCTCCCTTTCTTCTCTACCCGTATTATACACGGATATATCGAAACCAGCTTTCTCTAGTCCACCCCCCCCCCTTTCTGGAGTCTGCCTTTATCTCTTCCTCTTTTCTTTCACCCGCACTCCACCCCGAGCCACTCTATATTGTCAAACAGGAATATTGTAAAATGACACATTCAATTCAAACTTTATTTTCACTTTCTTTCTTCAACAGAATGTATAAGAAACAATATCATGAACTTGACATGCGACTCGTTGTAAATATATATGACCAGACAGGATTAACAACATATTCTTGTCTACATGATCAGTAAAATAAAGATACATACACTCTATATATACACACTGAGGAGAAAAAAAGTGGAGGTACCCACTCAAAAGACTAAGCTTGTAACATGTGGATACCTCTGAGGGAAAGGGGGAAAATGGGGTGAAAACTTACAACTACAAAGAGTGCGGGAAACTGGGGAAGCGGGGAATAGAGAAAAAAAGAAAGCAAAAGTGTGAAAAAAAAGAAACAACAAACTGGGAAAAGAGTTGGAGAGAGAGAAGAGAGAGAGAAACCAAAAATTTGTTGATGCATACACCAAGGGCGAAAGCCCACAGAGACAATTAGCCAGGTGTTTTCGAAAGTGACAAATTGTCGAGCAGCTTTCCAGCGGAAGAGATTCAACTGTGAGGACGAATGAACGAGAGCACGTATAGAATACTACCAGGTAGTAAAAATAAGTGATACCTCAAGGGAACGCAGCCTTTCGGTCAAAGAAGAGAAGATGATATCGTGCTCACAAAATATATTACAAAATTAAAAACATTCAGTTACATTATAAGACTTCAAAAGAAGCATTTTCAATTTCGTTTTAAAAGAATTCAATGAAGGTGCACTTTTTATATCCATAGGAAGGGAGTTCCAGAATCTTGGACCTACATAAATAAAAGTCTGTTGAGCTAACAAGGTTCTTAAGAGAGGTAAATGAAATTCATTTGATTGTCTAGTTGGGTATCTATGGTATGTCCGGTTGCGCATAAACATGGAGTTAAACACAAACGGGAGGCAATTATTATTATAAGTATACATAAACTGCCCTAATTGTAATAAAAACAAATCTTTAATTTTCAGAATCTTGTTATCAAAAAACAAAGGATCTGTATGAGAATATGGGACAGTATTACAAATAATGCGAAGAGCCTTCTTTTGTAACAGTAGAATCCTATCCAATAATAATTGATGCGTGTTTCCCCATACCAAAATTCCATAATTTAAATAAGGCAATATCAACATTCCTTTCAAAAAGGAGATTGTATTGACATATTATGATACTGCTTATTTCTTAACTATGTGTTCATTCGTAATGACATGACAGAAAGCGTGGCATAGGAGGTGGGGTTGCCATGTACGTTCATAATCAAATTAGATTAAAAATTCGAACCGACTTGCGCATTCAGGGAGCAGAAAGTTTATTTATTGAAATCTTAAATGATAATAAGAAGAATATTATAGTTTGTACCATTTACCGTCCTCCACAAAATGACATTCAATCGTTTTTTGACAACTTCGACCAATGTGCTAACGAAATTCTTGGAGAGAGAAAATCCATTTTTTTTTTTTTTGACGGGAGATTACAATATAGATTTATTACAACCCACCCATTTCCATGACATATTACTTTCCAACTCACTGTATCCCCACATCAATAAACCCACCAGAATAAACAACACCATCCATAGTAAAACATTAATAGACAATTATAGTGTCTAACGTTATAGTTGAAACCTGCACGAACGGCATTCTTTATTCAGATACATCCGATCACCTACCGATTTTTATGATTAATGATAAATCTGTAACAACCCCAATACGCCAACCTAAACCACACTTGAAAATGCATAGAAATGAAACGCCACAAAATATTGATTCATTGAATCAAGATTTATTCGAAGAACAATGGAATGACGTCTTTGAACTACAAGATGTTAGTTCTTCTTACGAAATTTTCTTACAAAAACTATTAGATTATTATGATAAACATATTCCTTTAACTCCCAAAACAAATGGAAGGAAAAGAGCTCGGCAACCCTGGATTACTCAAGGTCTTATACATTCCATTCTTACTCGAAACCGTCTTTATAAAATATCTCTGAGAAAACCTACTCCTGAAAACGTGAAAAGGTATAAAACATATAGAAACAAATTAACTACTTTGATTCGAGTTTCACGTAAATCATATATTTCAAATAAACTCGAATCTGATAAGGATGATAAAAGTGCTCTTTACGGAGCGTTAATGGAATACTCAAAAAGAAACCTACGGAATGTCCTGATAGCATTACTCATAATGATAATGTCATTACCAATCCTGACCAAATTGCAAATATTTTTAACAATTTCTTTGTCAATGCTGGTCCTTCTTTAGCAGCATCTATTCCCATAAATGATATAAAAAATTATAAAGATTACTTACCTGAAAGTAATCAAAATTCTTTGTTCTTTACTCCAATTAATGAATCGGAAATTATTGATACTGTTCGATCTCTGAAATGTAGTAAATCCTCTGGGCCTGATAACTTAAGGGTTAATTTGTTGAAAAAAAATAATTTACCTCCTAGCAGTCCCTCTCACCCATATATATATTCAATCTATCCCTACTTAACGGTAAGTATCCAGACTCCTTCAAAATCGCCAAAGTTATCCCCATCTATAAAGGAGAAGATCCATTAATGGTGAAAAATTATAGACCCATCTCATTTTTACCTGCAATATCGAAAATTCTAGAAAAAGTAGTTTACAAGCGTCTTTACTCGTTCATGATTGAAAATGAAATATTAAATGCGAATCAGTTTGGTTTTAGGAAAGGATTTTCTACCGATTATGCTATAATCAAATCTGTCGACAATTGATGCGCTTACTAAAAAGGAGCATATAATTGGAGTCTTTATGGATCTTAATAAAGCATTTGACACTATCGATCATGACATTTTAATTGAAAAATTACATAATCATGGCGTGAATGGGATTACTTTGTCGTGGTTCAGAAGTTATCTAAGTCATCGAGAACAATGATATGTTGCATTTAAATCCAGCCACTCATCATATGCTAACGTGTCATGTGGTGTCCCTCAGGGATCTATCCTCGGGCCCCTACTTTTTTTGATTTACATTAATGATATTATCAATTCCTCTCCTCGTTTAAACTTCATCTTACTTGCAGACGACACAAACGTTTTTTATTCCCACAAGGACATTGTAACACTGGTCGATACACTAAATAATATGGAATTAAGCAACATCTTGAAATGGTTTAGAAGTAACAAGCTTTCATTGAATATTGATAAGACATGTTATATACACTTTCATACCCTTCAATCCCAACCCCCCCCCCCCCTTCCTCAAAGTATTTCTATTGATGATACAAACATTGATGAGAAACATTCAACCAAGTTCCTATAGGAGTGACCCTAGATAGCAATCTAACTTGGAAAACTCATGTCCAGAATATTACAACAGCAAAAGCAACTGGTGTTTTAAGGAGAATAGAATATTTTAATTAACGATCAAACTTTAATAATGTTATATAACACTTTGTTTTTACCATATGTAAAGTACTGAAATATTGTATGGGGCAACTGTAGCAAAACTAAATTGAACACAATTTTTCATCTCTAGAAAAAGGCTCTTCGTATATGCACACATTCAAATTTCTTGGCTCACAATGATCCCATATTTTATCGCCTATATAAAAACTCTAAAGGCCCATGATATACATTTATACCTAACTGCCATGTATAAACACACTCGAAATTTATTATAATTTTTTTCATAATGCCCTAGTAACCAATGACCATATTCACCCCTACCCTACCCGTCGTTCCCATGATTTTCATTTAAGTAATCCAAAGCTTTTACTTGCTCAAAAGTCGATCAGACATCACGGTCCGGATACATGGAACACTCTTCCTGAGGAGTTGAAGCAATGTGCCTCCTTGTTTTCGTTCAAAGCAAACTTAAAGAAGCACATTTTATTACAGTATACTTCAATACGAACTAAAAACTAATAATATATATGACTAATGTTGGTCTCCCGATAGCAACATCGCATATCGTTTCCTCTTCCAGCAAACCGATTCGATTATTCTATAAATTCCAGCCTATCTGCCCTTGTGCACTTGCACGCACATTCACCACCAGTCATGTCAGAGTTTATTTTCCCCTGCTATCTTCGCAGCAGAATTTGTATCGTTAACGAATCTAGTACGTCCCTACCCTTTCCTCGGGCCGGCCATCTTTTCAAGCAATGCTTACAATGGCGGCCCTCTGCATAATCGCTTCTTAACTACAATTGTTATTGTAATCCCTGCTGCATAGACATGCATACTGTATATTATATCATTAATTTCCTATTATATCGTTGTTTATGCAAGTCAAACGACTCTGTTTGAAATTTACTTTATATATTTCCCACATGTTCATGATTATGTAACTTATGTATATTGATTTGCAGAAAATAAAGTACCTATCAAACATATGGTTTGATAACGGTCGAGAGTATCTAGGAAAAAAATTGCTTGACTTGCAATGACATCATGTGGTTAGGTGTGGATATGCATATCATGTTGGATGCAGTGCTGTCTCAGCTGTAATACATATATGTATATAGTGCAGAAGTGTGCAATGTTAAAGACAAGCCGCAAGTTGGAAAGATTAGCATGACTAAATAAATTCCTGATTTGTTGCCGATTTTGGTTTGATTTTAAGACAATTTTCTTGATTAAAACTCACCTATTGCACTCGCACAGCACTCACTCACATCTTCCTTTTCCCTCTAAAGCGTACAATTGTAATGTAGAACAACAACAAAAAATTTGTACTTTCTGTGAGAGGCAAACCCGAGTTATACTTCCTAAGGCAATCAGCCCAGTCAAGCTATGCTTTATGCTGACGGTCTCCTGCTTCCTTATTTAATCAAAATTAATGTACTGCCTTATTTGAATTATATGTAACTATAAATGTTTTACAAAGATTTTTGTTATGCATATAGTATAAACT